>NW_027310367.1:0-91737 GCF_047496795.1 Chiloscyllium punctatum
AGGGAATGCTTAATTTCTGACCCCATTCGACAAATTATCCCACACTTGATTAATATGCCAGAAAGAGTGAAAATACTTTCATCTCTTACTTTTAGCGGCCGAGAGAAATTGAGGGCTGCAGATGCTGGAGATGACAGTTGGAAAGTGTGGGGCTGGAAAAGCACAACACGTCGGCAGCATCCGAGGGGCAGGAGAGTTAACGTTTCAGGCATAAATCCTTCATCAGGAAAGTGGGGGGTAAGGGAGGGGGAAGGAGGTTGAGAAATAAATAGGAGGGTGGGGTGGAGCTGGGTGGAAGGGAGCTTGGAAGGCGATAGGTAGATGCAGGTGGGGTGTGATAGTGATAGGTTGGACAGGAGGGTGATAGGACTCCTATCGGTGGTAGGACAGCTGGAACCCTCAAACTGTAGAGCATCAAAGTTGACTTCACCAAATTCCAAATCTCCCCTCCACCAACCTCTCCCAGATCCAACCGTTCAACCTAGCAGTGCCCTCTTGAACTGCCCTAACTATCCATCTTCCTTCCCGCCTACCGACTGCACCCTCCCCTCCGACATATCACTATTACTCCCACCTACATTTTCTTATTGCCTTCCCAGTGACCCTTCCACCAGCTCAGCTACTACCCTCGTATTTATCTTTCAGTCCCTTTGTCCCGCAACCACATTCCTGACGATGGGTTACTGCCTGATATTCGATTGTCCTGCTGTCTGGATGCTGCCTGATCTGTTGTGCTTTTCTGGCGCCTCACTTCTCAACTATTAGAGACTGAGCAGATCCCGTATCTCACAAAATTATAACTTCTTGTCCTTCTCCCCCTGTTCTTTCTGAGTAAACTTTATCTACAGAGACGAATTCTTTCAGAGATCAGGCACTGCCTCCTTACTCAGCCCTTGCCTCGGCTGTGCACTCTCCTGCAGCTCCTCGGCTCCAGTTGGGGTCTCCTTTACCAGTTTCACTAATTCCACTGGGCTTAGCCTCTTCTACCACATCTTTCCCCAAAGTGCCTTCATTCAACGCCCAGCACAGTGTGTCCCAGCTTACTGCAGTGAAATCACCTTTTCCCAGTGCCCTTCTTAAACCATCGGCACTGTCATTTTATGTTTTCCACTCCCTTATAGTGAGAACACCTGAGGCCTTTCACCACCTTTCAACCCCCTTGGGCTTCTTTCTTCACCTGTGGTAAAGTATTGTGCGCTACTGTTCGCTTTGTAATGTGTGATCTTCCCTTCTCCCAATTTCTATCCCTCACAGGATGGAACTCCTGTCAGAAGCTAAATATCATCTCATGCCCCAGTGTATATTTACCTGCCCTTTCTGCCGTGCTTCTCACTTCTTGAACTTTCGGTACATGCACATGAATTCTTACTATCTCTGGAAGTGAGTCTTTTAACTTCTCCAGCAAATTAATCTCCCTTCAAGCCTCACAGGTCTTATTCATGTTTAAGGCCACCACCCATTTATCAAAATTACTGTGGTTACTTCTTTCAAACTCAATATAAGACTGACCTGTTTCCATCTCTATTTTTCTGAACATCTGTCTATATACTTCTGGTACCAATTCATAACCAATCAATATAGCCAATTTGACATCTTTATAATCTCTTGACCCCTCATCTGATAGCGTTTCCATACCTCACCAGCTGTGCCCACCATCTTAGTCTGAACTAGCATTACCCACAAGTTCACTGGACACGTCATCTGACTAGCCATTTTTTCAAATGAAATAAAGAAGGTTTTGACATTTTAGTCACCGAAATATGGCAAGTTATTAACATAGTTGTATACATCCCTATGTTCTCCCTTCATCTCCATCCTGTTAACATAACTTTCTTGTCTAATCCCCAACTTCTGCATTTCAAATCCTCTCTCTATTTCTTTTTCCTCTCTTTCTCTTTCTTCTCTCTCTATTTCCTTCCCTTTAGTTATCTTCTATCTCCAGTTGCCACATTTGCAATTTAAGGTTTTTCTAACTCCACTGCAGTTGCCTGTTTCTCTGATACATCAAAGTGCTTGACCAACTCCATAACAATTTCAGCTTCCCTTTTCTCCCTGGTTAAACTCAATTCCAACCTATTTGCTATTTCTAAAAAATGTCCTCCTTCTGTCCTTCTAAACTTCCTTGGAAAATTTGGGAACCTCTTTAGTAATGTTAAAAGCCATTTCCCTCACTTTTGATTTAATCAACCACAAGTAACAGAATTAAACAAATTTTCCCACTGGTTTTATTTGAAGATCAAAGTCGCTAATTGCAATGAGTTGGAATTTGCTGGGACCTGTTGTATCTGAAATCTGTTCAAGTCGGTCCAAGTGCCACACGGCAAGACCCCAATCTGTTATGACATCAATGTCGAATCCCTCTGTTAATTGAAACCACACACCCAGAAAAGCTCACTTCACATCATAATCTGTCAAAACGTGAGCGATAGAGAACTCCTAAATTCAACTAATGAACAAAAAGTAACAATTTATATGTGTGCAAGTTAGCTCATTGAGCTTGAAGGTTTGTTTTCAGAAGTTTCGTCACCATGACTAGGTGACATCATCAGTGAGAGTATCTGCTGAAGTGCTGGTGGTATGTCCCGCCTCTCTATTGATAGGTCTTGGTTTCTTAAAGTGGGTGATGTCATTTTCGGTTATTTTAACAAGACAATGTAGACTGGATCGAAATTGATCCGTTTATTGATGGACTTCTGGTTAGAACGCCATTCCTCTAAGAAGGTCCTTGCATGTCTTAGCATGTGTGTGTTTTGTCCCAGTCAAAGTGATGCCTTTCTTTGTCTGTATGTATGGAACATAGTGATAGTGCGTCATGTCTTTTGGTGGCCAGTTGGTGTTCATGTATCCTCGTAACACGACAACAGGACAGTTTCAATGGTCGAAAAATGATTTTATATACACTGTTTAATCAATGTGTGTGTGCAGATAAGTCGCATTTTTCACATGTGCGCAACACATTGTAAATGAACAACAGAGACACAGTTAACGAAAAATGATGCACATGATGTATAAAATTGATAAAACATTAAAACATGATTTGATCCTCTCAACGTTCCCTCCTTTTCTAGAATTCCCTACTGTACTCTCTCATTCTTACCAGGATGAGTGCTCCAAATTCTTGATTCTCGTATCCCAACTTATTTCAGTTAATCCCCTTCAATATATTGGCCTGTTGGGTTCTTTCCAAAGCTAGTGTCTGTCATATAATCGAAGATAAATATTCTGGCATCAGACTCAGCATTTGAACATATTACTCTGTTGTACACGCACTGTACCAAGGACCACAGCACACAGGCATTGCCAAACCATTGGGGAATGTTCATCTACTTCTTTCGATCATGTAGTTTTCTCATTTTCCACTTCTCCAGATCTATATCCTCTCTCTCGTTCTCCCTTTGCATCTAGTTAAGAAATCCATCAATTATTCTTCTTGTCCGATCTCCCAAAACTCCTCCTTTCAGTTTATATCTAACGCTCTCTTCAAGATGTAATGTGGTTATAATTAAGCAATGTAACTACCAAGACATGCGGGAGGAGCTGGCCAGAGTTAATTGGAAGGGGAGCTGAGCACGAAAGACCATGGAGCAGCAATGGGAGGAGGTTCTGGGGATAATTCGGAAGATAATACCAGAAATGCAACCCCAAGAAGATGAAACATACTCATGGGAGAACAAGGCAGCCATGAGCGATAAGGCATCAAACCAAAATAGAAAACATACAATGTGGTGAAGATGATTGGGAATCCAGAGAATTTATTGGATCTGCAACTACATAAGGTTGGCATTACTGACACTGCAGAGCTCTTAATCGTGGTCAGGGAGAGAAACAGAGGAAACACATTCACTTTCAACACAGATGATGGTATGTCTCAAGGAAAAAGATTCAGGTGAATTAAACATTTGAATTAAGATCAGTTAAATGCTTTTGAGGAATGTATCAGATTGGAAGCAAGACTCGGAGAGACAGACCCTCAGTAGAACGAGAGTTTGAAAATGGAAGTATTTCCACATCAGAAACCAGGTTAGGTCACTGAGTGCTGGGCTGATGGGTGAATGGGTCTCAGTGAGAATTGGGGAACAGACAGCAGAATTGCATTGCAGGTATTGCAGCTCGAAACTGCGTATTCATGTAGTGCTGTAGACCACAGGAGCAGGAGAGGCAGACCTGCATTCAATCACAACCTGAAACTTTTTGCCAGGGTAACACTTCAGTCTGTCATTACCATCAACACCATCTATGGCTCAGTGACGAGTGTGAGTGAACATGTCAGAGGCAGAATCACATGAACTTTAACCTGATGCTAACTCATTAAAGCTACCAGACTTGACCAACAGATCTGAACGAAGTACTGCAGTCCTGTCACGTTCAGTTATAAAATGGTGATGGACGATTAAACAAATGATTGGAGGCGAAGGCTCCACAGACATTCCCATCCTAAATAATGGAACAGACCTGCACATCAGTGTAAAAGAGAAGGATGTTTCATCTGCAGCATCCTCTGCCAGAAGTGTTGTGTCGATGATACACCTCACCCTCATCACGATGCCCACAGAATCACAGATGTCAGTCTTCAACCAATTTCAATTGCTGCACGTGACATGAAGAAACAGCTGAACAGAGTAGATATGACACAGGCAATGAGCCCTGACACCATTCCTGCAATAGGACTGAAGACTTGTGCTGGACAACAAGCTGTGTCCCTGGGGAAACTGTTTCATTCCAGCTCCAACTCCGACATCTCCCGGGCATTGTGGAAAATTACTCAGCTACGTCCCGCTCCCTAAAACGGGAATAATTATAATCTGACCAATTACCACCTCCTCAATCCCATCACGACAGTCAAATTGGTTGGAATTCTTTTTGACAGAGCTGGCAAACAGCAGAGAAATAACCTGCTCAGTGTGGTTTCCAATAGGTCTCCATGTGGAGATGGTGCTGTTGTGGAAATGTCACTGGATTACTAATGCTCCAGCAGCTAGTGGAAGTTAAAGACAATCAATAAAATATCGAGATCTAAAATCTGGGGTCAGTTACAGTGACCTTGAAGCCAATATCGATTGTAAACAGAATTTCCTTCTCCAATGTACTTTTGTAAGTGAATCTCCCATGATGTCCTTGGCTGGGCTAAAGGTGACTCTAAAGACCCTGACATGTGATAAACATTTCAATGGTCTCTGAAACAGCCCAGCAAAGCACTCATTTGTATCAAACTACTACAAGGTCTGAAAGGATGAAACTGGACAGAACACCCGGCCTCAGCATCAGTGTCGGAAAAGAGAATGGGAACACAGTCCTGTCGACTCTGCAGAGACCTCCTTCCTAACATCTGAGAGCTTGTGAAAACATTTGCAGAGCTTTCCCACAGACTGCACAGAAACAGCGGGAAAGGAGAAGGTCATACAACACATTCAGCCTCCCCATTCTAGTTCATCGATAAAATCTCCTCAATGCACTTACCCCACACGATATACATATCCGTTAATGAGAGTAACTTGGGAAGCTATAAAATAGGTGGTGCAGTAGTACGTTTGGTCCATCGAGTTTGCTACCCAATTCAATGTAATGATGGTTTGCCCTTCATTTAAACACCGTACACCTGCTCTCCCACCATCCCTTTACTGTCTCTAAATCCTTATCTATAATCAATGTCTCGGTTTCCAGGTGCGAGCGAATTCCCCAGGTTCACCAGTCTGTGAGTGCAAACATTTATTCTCATCTCAATGCAGAGTGACCTGCTTCCAAACTGACTTACCCTGTCAGAGTTTTGTATATTTCACTGAGATCTCCACTCATTTTCCTAAACCCCGTGGAATACTGGCCCAGTCTCCCCAATCTCTGCTCCCACAACAAGCCCGTCATCCCAGAGATCAATCTGGTCATCCTTCACTGCTCTCCATCAATGTCAGGTTTGTCCTTTATTAGGTAAGGAGACCAAAACTACACACAATACTGCACAATGTTCGGGATGATAGCTCACCAGGCCCTGTACAGCTGCAATAAGCCACCCTTATTTCTGGACTCACATCCCCCTGAAATGAAGGTCAACACTTCATTTATCTTCCTCACTGCTTTCTGTTTCTGCAATATTGGTTTCAGCATCTGGTGTACAGGGAGATGCAGATCCTTTTTAATGTTACAGCTCCCCACTTGGTGGGTCTGTGTACACTGGACAGCGTGCCAATCTCCATGCCGAGTATTGACATCTGGTTGCAGAACTCACTGCACTGCATGGGCCTCAGAGGTTTATGCAGAAGGAAACAACAAACAGGATCATACGTCCCTTTGTAGATCAACATGTTTCAACCAATCCCTTTCAAATGGTAGGCTGCCAATTTATCGTTTCCACCAAAGGGCACACCGTCATCTCTATTCACATTGTTCTCCATTTTTCACATATTTACCCATTCACTCCACTTGTCTTAGTCTTCTCGGTGCTTTTTTACATCCTCCTCACCCACTCACAATCCCACATCCGTTAGTGCTGTCAGCAGGCTGGGATATATTGTATCTGATTCCAGTAACCAAATGTTTAAAGGGCATTGTGAACAGCTGGGCCCCAAGCACCGATCCCTGCGACACCTCAGCAACCGTCCTCTGTTAATTTCTATTTATTTATTTCGTGAATCTGGGAGTCACTGGCTGGGCCAACATTTATTACCTGTCCCTAGTTGCCCTTGAGAAGGTGGTGGTGAGCTGCCTTGTTGAACGCTGCAGTCCACCTGCTGTGGTTGACCTCCAATGCCATTAGGGAGGGAATCCCAGGATTCTGACCCAGTGACTGTGAAGGAGCGGTGATATATTTCCAAGTCAGGTTGGTGACTGGCTTGGAGGGGAACCAGAAGATGACAGTATTTCCATACATCTGCAGCCTTTGTCCTTGCAGACAGATGGGGTCGTGAGTTAGGAAGATGGTCTCTGAGGATCTTTGGTGAATCATTTCATTGCAGCATGTAGAGAGTAAAACACTGCTGCTGCTGCTGAGCGTTGATGGTGGAGCATTGTGGATGAAGGAACAGTCAAACTGTTTGCTTTGTCCTGGATGGTATAAAGCTTCTTGAGTGTTGTTGGGGCTGCACTCATCCAGGCAAATTGGGAGTCTTCCATCACACTTCTGACTTATGCATTGTAGATGATGGACAGACATTTGGAAGTCAGGATGTGCGTTACTCGCCGCAGTATTCCTAGCTTCTGACCTGCTTTTATAGTTATGGTGGTCATGTGGCGAGACCAGTGAGTTTCTGAGCAATGATTACCCACCAGGAATCTGATACTGGGGGATTTAATGATAGTAACATCATTGAATGCCAAGGGGCAGGTTAGATTGTACTTAATTGGTGATGGTCACGGTCTGGAATTTGTGTGGCCTGAATATTACTTGCCACTTGCCAGCCTGGATACTCTGCAGATCTTGTCGCGTTTGAACATGGACTGCTTCAGTATCTGAGGAGTCACAAATGTTGCAGAACATTGTACAATCATTGGCGAACATCCCCACTGCTGACCTTAAAATGGAGGGAAGGTCATTGATGAAGCAGCCCTGAAGAAGTTTTCGTTCACTGCTCGAGGGACTCCTGCAGATTTGGAGCTGAGTTGACTGACCTTCATCAACCATGACCATCTTCCTACGTGTCAGGTATGATATTAACCAGCGGGCAGTTTGCCCCTGATACCCTTTGATTCCAGTGTTGCAAAGGCCCCTTGATACCACACTTGGTCGAATGAAGCCTTGATTTAAAGTGCTATCGCTCTCACCCCACCTCTGGAATTCAGGTCTTTTGTCCATGTTTGAACCACGGTAATGAGGTCAGGAGCTGAGTGGCCCTGGTGGAGCCCAAACTGGGCGTCATTGACCAGGGTATTGCTGAGCAGGTGCTACTTAAAAACACTGAGACCTTCCACCACTTTACTGATGATCGAGAGGAGACTGATGGGGTGGTATTGGCCGGATTGGATTTGTTCTGCTTTTTATATACAGGAGATACTTGGGGTAATTTTCCACATAATGAGGAGAAGCCATTGTTGTAACTGTATTGAAACAGTTTGGCTAGGGGTGTGGCAAGTTATGGAGCACAGGTTTTCAGTACTATTGCCAGAATGTGGTCAGGTTATGGACCCTATGGAGTATCCAGTATCTCCAATCGTTTCTGGATATCGCGTGGACGGAATCAAATTGGTTGTTGACTGGTAACTGAATTGCTGAGGACCACTGGAGGAGGCTGAGATGGATCATCCACTCAGCATTTCTGACTGAAGATTGTTGCGAATGCATCAGCCTTATCTTATACACTGAGGTGCTGGGCTCTTCCATCATGGAGGAAGGGGTTATTTGTGGAATCTCTTCCTCCAGTGAATTGTTTAATTGTCCCCAACGTTTCTCGGCTAGATGTAGAAGGACTGTAGACCTTAGATCTGAACCGTCGCTTATGGGATCACTTAGCTCTGTCTATCACTTACCGTTTATGCTGTTTGGCGTACAAGTCGTCCTTTTTGGTGGTTTCACCAGGCTGATGCCTCATTGTCAGGTATGCCTGGTGCTGCTCCTGCCTTCCTGCACACTCCATTGAACCAATGTTGATCCTCTGGATTGATGGCAATTGTTGCGAGGGGGATATACCAGGCCATGAGGTTATGCGGGAGTACAATTCCACTGCTATTGATGACACACAACACCTTATGGACATGCAGATTTGAGCTGGTAGATCTGTTCAAAGTCTGCCCTATTAAGCACCGTGATAGTACCACCCACATGGTGGAGGTGATTCTCAATATGCAGGTGTGACTTTGTCTCCACAATGACTATGCGGTGGTCACTCTTACCGATACTGTCATGGGCAGATACTTCTGCAACTGGCAGATTAGTAGGGCTGTGGTCAAGTATGTATTTTCCTCTTGTTGGTTCCTTCACCACCTGCCGCCAGTTATATCATTTAGGACCCGGCCAGCTCGATTAGTAATGCTGTAGCTGATATACCGTTGGTGGTGAACATTGAAATCCCCCACCCAGAGTACATTTTGCGTACATGCTCCCCTCAGCGCTTCCTCCAAGTGTTGGTCAGCATGGAGGCGTACTGATTCATCAGTTGAGAGAGGCTGGTACATGGTGATCAGCAGGAGGTTTCCTTTCCCATGTGTAAACTAATGCCATCAGACTTGTTGGGATACAGAGTCACTGTTGAGGACTCCAAGAGCAATTCCCTTCCAACTGTATTCAGACTGTACGCCACTTCTGCTGTGTCCGTCCTGCTGATGAGACAGGAGATATCTGGGGAAGGTAATGGGGAGTCTGGGACATAGTCATACTCACAGATTCATACCTTTCAGAAAATGTCAGGCTGTTACTTGACGGGTCTGTTTATTTCTATTCACTGTTTCCTGCCAGCTGTCCCATTCTAGAAACATGTCCATATATTAGCCCCAATCCACTCAGATTTCATTTTGCAAATTGGGCTTGGAGCTTGACCAACATTTTTCTAAAAATCACAATGTTTTACATCCATTGCTTCTCTTTCATTTGTCTCCCAGTTTGTTTCTCAAACATAATTCCCATTTCATAAATCTATGTCAGTGTTGTCTATGACCATTACTTTCAGCCACAATAATTTCTGCTAAACCATTTACTTGCTATGTTCTATGTTCCATGTACTCTTTCATTTTCCCACACCAGACTTGGTTTTCCTTGTATTGTTAGAAAGTTTTGTGAAGACAGAACGGAAGTAGTGGCTTCATGGTTCTGCCATTTCCCTGTTCCCCATTCCCCATTCTCTGGTTTCAAACAGTAAGGAAACTGCACTTGTTTTCTCATATTTCTCACATTGACATAATTTAACAAGCGAATACAGTTCACTCTTATAACCCTTGTGAATATAACTCTTCAGAAATCCATCAATTCCTGCCTTAAACTGCTCAATAATTGACCTTCCACACTATACACTCGCAGGGGCATAGACTCTGTGCCAACAGAAGTACAGCACGATCTATACTAGTCCCACTTTCCTACACCAGGCCCGTAGCCTGGAATGTTATGACACTTCCAATTGCTCGTCCAAGTACTTGCTAACGATTGTGAGGTGATCATTCCCCTCTCAGGAAGTAATCCTAGAACCCCACACCTCGAGGTGAAAAAATGTTCAAATCATCTCTGAACCTCAAACTCTTCACTTTAAAAGTGTGCTCCTTTGTTCTTGACCTCCTGACTAAAAGGAACAGCTGCTCTCTATCCACCCTGTCTGTGTCGCTTATAATCCTATCCTTCTGAATCACTGACTCCTCAGCTTTCTCTGCTCCAAAGTAAACAACCTGAGCTTATCCAGCCTCTCTCCATAGCTGATATGCACCATCCCAGGGAACATCCTGGTAAATCTCCTCTGCACCCTCTCCAGTACAATCACATCCTTCCTGGAATGTGGTTCCCGGAGCTACATACAGTACTCCATTTTGGCCGAACCAAAGCCCTGTTTAGCTCTTATAATCTACGCCCTGATTAGGAAACGCTACACCCAAGGTCCAATTCTTAACTAGTCCATTAACCTGTCCAGGAGAAAGTGACGAATGCAGATGCTGGAGATAACATCTTAAAAAATGTGTTGCTGGAAAAGCGCAGCAGGTCAGGCAGCATCAAAGGAACAGCAGATTCAATGTTTCGGGCATAAGCCTTCTTCAGGAATCTGCCCGAAACATCTATTGTCCTGCTCCTTTGATGCTGCCTGACCTGCTGCGCTTTTCCAGCAACACATTTTTAAACATTAACCTGTCCAGTCACATTCAGGGATGTGTGGAGAAGCACAATCTCAGCTTCACAGTGTGCTGCCATTTATTGAGTCCTCCCCTGCCTGGTTCTATCTCCCAAAGTGCATTACCTCATATTTATCAGGGTTACATTCTATCTGCCATTGATCTGCCCATCTGACCATTCCATCTGCATCTTCCTGTAACTTAAGGCCTTCCTCCTCACTGCGAACCACCCAGCCAATCTTTATGTCAACATGCACTGACTTATCACATCTTCCCCACTCTCCACGTTCACATCTATATTTTGTTATGAATAACACAAACAATAAGGGACACACCACTGATCCCTGTGGTATACCAGGGGGACACTGGTCTCCAGTCACACAAACAGCCTTCTCCCACCACCCTCTGTCTCCTGCCACTCAGACAATTTTCGTTGTAACTTGTCAAGTTACCTTTCATATTGCGAGATTTTACTTTATTTTTCAGTTTCCCAGGTGGAAATTTGTCAAAGACCTTCCTACAAAGTTAAACAATCGACCTCCTCAAACTAATTCAATCAAATCCATTGGATGTGACTTCTTTCTGATAAAGTCATGATGATTATAATCTGATCAAAACCTTGCAACTCTGATTGGAGTTCGATTTTCTCCTTCCCTATTTTATCCAGTAGTTTCCTTAACAGTGATCTAATACTCGCTCGTCTATATTTCCCTGGTCTATTTCTCCCACCCTTACTGTGAAGTGGAATCGTATTAGCAGTTCTCCAGTTCTCCGGCACATCCCCTATGGTCAGATTCTAATTAAAATATTCAGTCAGGGTCTTTCCTCCTTTGACCCCAACAGCCGCCTGTGATACAACTCATTCAGACATGGAGATTGGTCCACATTTGTACAGAACAAAACCTCAAATCCCTGCTCATATTTTACATCAATCTGTTCAAGAGCTTCCTAGTCCATCTTCTTGAATTCTCTATCTGCCGCCTCCTTCTCCCAAGTAAAATAGATGTGAAGGTCTCATGTAACAATCCATCAATGTTCTCCAGCTTGACCCACAGATTACCCCTTTGGTTTCTTATGGACACTAACTGTTTGCTGAGTATTCTGTTCTGCTTGTCCGTGTAGAATATCGTTGGATTCTCCCTTATCTCACCTACTTGTACTTCTTCATGTCCCTCTGTTATTCAGTCCTTTCGATGTTTCTAAGATTCACTACAATCAACTCTCATGTTTTGAAACTCGAGATTACAGGCTGAGGTTCCCCATCAGACAACCTTGCCATTTTACGGATTAATCTGGATAATACCTTTTAAATTTCCTCTGTAGTCAATGTATTCTTTCTTAGATTGGGACTACAAATGATACACAATATTCTACGTTTAGTCTCACCAACGGTCGATGCAACTGGTGCACTATATCCTCTATCTTCCAATTATATTCACATGAATGTAAACCTAATTTTTACTTTCCCATTTGCATATGTTCTTCCCAATGCCTCTCGCTTTATTTTTTCTTATGAACTTCCTGTGAGTTCTTTAAAAAAACCTCATGAATATCCAACTATACTTTATCCAATGGTTCATCATTGCCTATGTCCACAAGAATCATCTTCAAACCATTCCAAAATTATGTTTGTCACTTCTGGTTTTCAATCCATTGGTACATTCTCACACTCCCCAGTTATGTTATAATCTTCTAAATATCTAGTAGCATGTTCTTTGTAATCGAGTCCAACAGATACCCCACTGCGGATGACAAGATAACTGGTCTGTAGTTCACCATTCTCCAAATCCATCCTTTCTTAAACTGTTGGATAATATTTATAATCTTTGCCTTATCCAGATTGGCTATATGCCTTTCGGGAATGTGTCGGAAAATAAAGGGAAAATCCGCAATGCAATCAACATGTCTATTGCTGCTTCCTCTGAAATTCTTGTATGATGTGCATCTAGTCTGTCAGATTTATAAATACTCAATCCAGCTTTCTTTTCAAAGATAACCCCAACACTGATAAGAATGATCTTAGACTTTACTTACACAAGTCCCATGGTCACTTGGTATTTCTGGGAGAAAATCTGGACATTCTTCCATGAAGATAGACACAAAGAAACTGTTTCTTTTCCCTGCCATTTCTCTGTCCTTTGCAATAAATTATCCTGAAAACACACCAACTGTTCCACATTTGGCCTTATTTTTTTTCGTACATTGATAGACGCTTTTTAGCAGTCTTTATGTTTTTCTTTCGTTTGCACGCTTTTTCTCTTTGTAATTTTCATCTCAGTTTCTTGGTCATCCTTTGCTGGGTCCTACATTTCTCTGAATCCACTGGTTTACTGCAACACTTGGCATTTTCTTAAGCTGCCTCCTTTCATCTAATAGGTAGATGAAGGTGGGGTTGAAAGTGATAGTCGGAGAGGAAGGTGGGTGGACCAGATTGATAGGGAGGAAGGTGGAAACATAGGAACGTTCAAAAGGGCGGTGCTGATTTGGAAGCTTGGAGTAGGATAAGATGTGATTAGGGGAAATGGGGAAATGGGGAAATCCACTATGATCCCCTGTGGTTGGAGGGTCCCAAGGCAGAAGATGAGGCTTTCTTCCTTCAGGCTTCTGGTGGCTTGGGTTTGGCGATGGAGCAGGCCCAGGACCCTCATGTCCTTGGCAGAGTGGGAAGGGGAGGTAAAGCGCTCAGCCACAACGTGATGGATTTGTTCAATGTGGATGTTCCAGAGGTGTTCACTGAAATGTTCCACAAGTTGAACTCCTGCTTCGCCAATGTAGAGAAAACCACGTTGGGTTTAATGGATGCAGTAGATGAGGCATTCTGTCTCCATTTGTCACCTATCACTTCCAACCCCACCTTCATCTACCTATCGCAATCCCAGCTACCTCCCTCCACCCGCACCCCCTTCACATTTATCTCTCAGCCCCCTTTGCCCAGAAGATTGATTCCTGATGAAGGGCTTATGCTGCAAACATCGATTTATCTGCTCATAGTATGCTGCCTGACTGTGATTTTCCAGCACCACACACTTCGACTCTGATCTCCAGCATCTGTAGTCCACACTTTCTCCTCATACCTTAATGGCTTGCATGACTCAGATTTATAACGGTTTCTGCAAATAAAACAAAAATTGCCTTGTACTCAAACAGCATGAAAGAAAACCAATACATTGTGGTCACTTTTCCCAAAAGGTCCTTTATAGCAAAACTTTCATTTGGCTCTTCTGATCACTCAACACCAATTCCTAAATAACCTGATCTCCAGCTCGTTGCTCGACATAATGTTCATGTAAACTATCTCACACGTGGTCATGAGATCCATTTTTCCCAACATTAGCATTCAATTGGGTTAACACAATTTAGATATAATGTAAGCAGTATATTATTACTGCAGTACCCACAAATGTGTATATCACGTTTCCAGTTTAATAACATGTCCAGCATTTGTATTCCAGCATTCACTTTGATATATATCTCCCATCAATGTTTGCTCCTCCTTGCTGTTTTTGCGCTCCACCTTACTAGATTCTGTGGAATCTGAGCGATGTGGGGTCTGGGGAGATTAATGGTAGAGATCATCTCGCCACATCATTTATGATCTTCTCAAATTTAATTTCTCCAGATCTCCCGTTATGCTGATGGAGTAGAGAAGGGCAATGATCTTCCAACACTGCTCTGTATTCCCCCAGAGAGCTGAGACAGCTCTAACCTGGGTGGGAACTTTACAGCAGGCTGGTAAAGTGTTGCTGCTGCGGTACAGACAGATCATATCTGGAGTAGTGTGTACAAATTTAGTCTCTTCTATGAAGAAAGGGTGTTGCTTTATTGGAAGCAGCTCAGAGATGGTTCCCTCAACTGATTCCTGCAATTAAGCTGCTAGCTTATAACGAAAGGATGATCAGGTTGACCCAGTAGCCATTGGAGTTTACAAAAAATAAATATGATTTTATTTGAACATAGCTGACAGAAGGAGTTAACAAGTGAAGGAACAACAGAACAACAGGAACAACAGAAGTATATTCAGGCCTTCGAACCTGTTACACCGAAATAGAACGAGGCTCTTCAGCCCCGATACATTTACAGAAAGAGAACAATCAGACACTCAAGCCTATAACAGTAGGCCATGCTGCACCAGTATCCTGTTAAACAGCAACAGGATGAGTCCATTCAGCCTCCTCAAATCTGTAAATTAGGAACTGGAAGAGGTCACACATTGACTGGAGATTGTTACACAGAAATAACAGGAGGCCATTCAGACCCACTGAGCCTATTGCAAGGGAATTGGATAAGGATAAAAACTATCTGAGACTTCTTTTATGAAAAAGAAAGAGGTAATTTCGACACGTGTCTGTTGTATGGGAACAAGAGAAGACCAATCAATCCCTCGATCCCATCTCTGGGATACATGAGGAGACCGTTCAGTATACCCACCTGTTATGGAGAAATATGAGAAGATCCATCAGCCCCTCAAAATGTTACGCAGCAACAGGAAGATTCCATAATCTCCCAATCCTCTAAAGCATCAACAGGAGGATGTCATTCTGGCCTTGGAGATGGCAACATGGGAACACCAGAAAGACGTCAGCCCATCGATATTGTACGCCAGCAGGATGATGAGTCCATTCAGCCACACGTAGCTCTTACTCAGCATTTGGAGCAGATCTCTTAAAGCCTTGTGCCCATGAAACAGGAATCAAAAGAAAACGTAAAGGTTTCCAAAAGGGAAGAGCTTGTAATAATGGTATACATTAGGGAGTAAAGTATAACCATAAACTATTGTAATTTCAGGCAAATTGTTAGAGTCCATTGTTCAGGACATTTGCAAACTCAAACCACAATTTGTCAGAGTCAACATGGTTTTACAAAGGCTAAATCGTGTTTGAATTGTTTGCTTGAGTTATTTGAAGATGTCACTAACAAGGTGGATAGTGGTAATCCTGGAGATGGAACATATCTGGTCTTCCTGAAGACATCAGATATGTCGCTTCTCCAAAGAGTAAGTGGTAAGATCAGACAACATGGGTTTAGGAGTAATTTATTAGCTTGGATGGAGGATTGGTGAACCAACAAAATGGAGTCAGATGGGATAAATGCGTCATTTTCTTTTGGAAAATGCAGTTTGTGCCATTGATTTCAGTACTCATGCCTCAACCATTTGCAATCGATGGTACTCGGTTGACGGGAGAGAAAATACAATGCCAATTTTTCAGATGACACTAACATCGATGGGAAATTACTTCGGAATAATGATGCAAGAGATGTTAAAACACATGGATAGGTTGGGAGAATGGGCCATCATTTGGCAAGGAAAATTAAAGTGAATAAATATGGGGCTATTCAAGTTGGCCAGTATAATAGAAAGACAAATTATTATCTAAATGGAGAGAAAGATCAAAGTGTTTCGGTGCAGAGGGATCTGGGTGTCTGCTTGCATATCACAGAAAACCTGCCTGCGGGTACTGCAAAAAATGAGAATTGCAAGCACAATTCCAGTGTTTATTTATAAAAGAATAGTGTAGAAAGGTAGGGAGTGTTGGTGTAGCTATGCAAGGCATTAGTGAGGCTGCAACTGGAGTACAGTTTGGGTGTCCTGCAGAATGAGGTATTTCCATTGGAGGCAATTCAGAAGATCTTCATTAGATTGATTCCTTATTTGAAGTATTTGTCTTATGAAGAGAAATTGAGCAGTTTAGGCCTATACTCTCGAGTTTATAAGAATGAAAGGAGATCTCATTGAGGTCTGTAAAATGCTAAAAGTAATTGCAAGTGTAGATGTGGAGTGGATTTTTTTCATGTGGCGCAATCTACAACAAGAGACTAAGGTTTTAGGATGGAGAGATGGCAGGAAAGTGGAAGCGAGGCTGCGTTGACATCAGCCTCATCGAGCGGTTGGATTCCTCACAGATGCTCCTTGTTCTTATTCAACTCTTCGACTGTGTTGCACAGGAATGGGGGAGGACTGGGTATCATACAGGAAGCAGTCACTCAGGATATATCAATTAGAGAGAACGTAACCAGTAGGGTCACACAGTGTCCAGCGCTGGGTTCTCAACTATCTACAGTCTCTATTAATGATCAGGAGGATGGAACAGATATACCGATGCTGAGTTTGGTGAGTCCATAAGACCATAAGACGTAGGGGTGGAATTAAGGCCATACGGCCCATCGAGTCCACTCCACCATTTAATCATGGCTGGTGGGCATTTCAACTCTACTTACCCGCATTCTTCCCGTAGCCCTTAATTCCTTGTGACATCAAGAATTTGTCACTCTCTGCCTTGAAGACATTTAGCGTCCCGGCCTCTACTGCACTCCACAGCAATGAATTCCACAGGCCCACCACTCTCTGGCTGAAGAAATGTCTCCGCATTTCTGTTCTGAATTTACCCACTTCTAATTCTAAGGCTGTGCTCACGGGTCCTAGTCTCCTCGCCGAACGGAAACAACTTCCTAGCGTCCACCCTTTCCAAGCCATGTATTATCTTGTACGTTTCTATTAGTTCTCCCCTTAACCTACTAAACTCTAATGAATACAATCCAAGGATCCTCAGCCATTACTCGTATGTTAGACCTACCATTCCAGGGATCATCCGTGTGAATCTGCGCTGGGCACGCTCCAGGGCCAGTATGTCTTTCTTGAGGTGTGGGGCCCAAAACTGGACACAGTACTCCAAATGGGGCCTAACCAGAGCTTTATAAAGTCTCAGTAGCACATCACTGCTTTTGTATTCCAACCCTTTTGAGATAAACGACAACATTGCATTCGCTTTCTTAATCACGGACTCAACCTGCATGTTGACCTTTAGAGAATCCTCGACTAGAACTCCCAGACCCCTTTGTACTTTGGCTTTATGAATTTTCTCACCATTGAGAAAATAGTCCATGCTTCTATTCATTTTTTCCAAAGTGCAAGACGTCGCATTTGCTCACATTGAATTCCATCAGCCATTTCCTGGACCACTCTCCCAAACTGTCTAGATGCTTCTACAGCCTCCCCACCTCAGTACTACCTGCCTGTCAACCGAACTTCGTATCATCGGCCCAGATCATTAATATATAATGCGAACAGCTGCGGCCCCAACACTGAGCCCTGCGGGACAACGCGTGTCACTGGCTGCCATTCTGATAAAGAAGCTTTTATCCCAACCCACTGCCTTCTGTCAGACAGCCAATCCTTAATCCATGCCAGTAGCTCACCTCTAACACCATGGGGTCTCACCTTATCAAAGGCCTTTTGGAAGTCTAGATAGACCACATCAACTGGTTTCCCTGGTCTAACCTACTTGTCAACTCTTAAAATAATTGTTATGTCGCTGTGATAAGCAAGAGAAAAAATTATCAAGAGAGTGTGGAGAGTCTGCAAATGATTCAGAGAGGTAAAGACAATAGATAATAGTTTGGCAGGTGGAATTTAACATGATATAACCTGTCATTCCATTTACAGGAATAATGGAAGGCAGTATGTTACTGAAATGGAGGGGGATTACATGCCTTAATGATACAGTGTACTGGGGGGTTCACTCAAATCCGTTCAGACATGGGAGGTTTTGCTCCATCCTTGATCATCAGCTCCCAGATACTCCAAGTGACCCCATTGCTTGAATACTTTGATGTGGTTGATTGGTGGTGGGGATGTTGTTTTGACACATGCATCAAGGGGACGGCCTTTCTCCAAGATATATTCATTTCTTTCTACGTGGAGACCCGATGACGATGGGAATGGCTGACTGCTTCTGAATGAAGAGACCATGACTGCTGCCAGGACAGAGGGTATTCAACAATATGATGTACTGTGATGGGTACACTGTAACATTAATAGAGAGAGAGAACTCATTCAGTTCCTCTACCTCTCTCCATTGACATGGGTACTCTGCAGATGCCATGTACACCATCAGGAATCCCATTATACTGGATACACCTGGCAGAGTCCTGCTGAGGGAGAAACAATCTATTTACCTCATCCACCATATATACCCTCCATCATCGAATGGTGACATCAATGTTGAGACACTGGGAAATGATGGATATGTCACCTAGTTCTGCCTAGAAAGTTATGGATCATAGAAGCTAAATGAAACAGTGACCCTAACAGCCTCTGGCTGCACCATCCTCCCCCTGGTGTGAAGCTGCAGGTCGTGTTGAAGGAGGTGATACTGTTCTGTGACCAGCTCCTTGTTCAGTGAGGGTCCCCTCACTATCTGCTCCTGGGTCAAGTGGAGCTTGGGACGCTATTCCTGGAAAACCCAGGGTGGATACAGCAGATTCCTTTCCCCCCACACACTCACTACATGGTTTCAGAGTTTCCCCTCTCTGCAGCCTCTGCTACATTTGTTTTTCATGTTGCAGGCCCAGATGCTGTAACTACAGTCCCCATGCTCCATCCAGAGTTGGGTCACCAAATCCTCAGGTCTCCCTGAATGTCAGAGGCAGCTCACAGCATAACCTCCAGCAAACCATCCCCAGCATCACCACAAGATTTGTCTCATGCATGTTATTCACAATTGAAATGCTGAAATGTTGTAACACCAACACAAAGCTCAAGGCCTCCTTTCCCATTGTGGAATAAATCTGTTGGTGTTTCCACTGGACACTCCAACCACACGTTACATAATGGAGCACTTCTCATCTCTCCAATAGTCCTTCTGAGTGACATAGCTCCTCGTGTCTCAGTATAAAAGAGTTACATGCTTCTGTACCTCTTAATGCTCTAATCTCTTTACCTGCTACTCCTGGCCTATGCCAGTAAACCTTACTCTCACGGGTATATGCTTTAAGAAGATTTCGCACATTTTTCTCAATCTCTCACAGAAACCAAATTTTGATTTCTGAACTCAATCATCATCATCAGCTATTTCAGCTTCTAATCTTCCCATTGTTACTCTCTGCTCTTCCACATGAGTTGTCACGACTGCAGGAAGTGAATTGTTGAACTTCTCCAAAATAAGAATCTCTCTCAGAAGGTCATAGGTTTGCTCTGATTTAATACCCTTACGCACCTTTCAAAATTACTTTGTTTGATCCTTTCAAACTCAATTTGCGTTTAACCAGGGACCCTTTTTTAGATTCCCGAAATGCTGTCTGTCGGCTTCTGGCCCAAGCAAATATGCACTTCAGATGGCTTTCTTCACCACCTCATACTGGGCAGATACCGTCTCCAATAGGGATGCAAATACCTATCAGCTTTGTTTGGATATACTAAATCCACGTGATCACTTGCCACTGCATTAGCCACTTTCTCAAATGAAATTCAAAAGGCTTCCCCATCCTTCTCATCAAATTTAGATAATGCCTGGATGTATTTAAACAGAACCCCATTCGGGAATTGGTTACAATAGGGTTGCTCAACCTCACTAACCTCCTCATCCTGCCGACCGTCTACCTTCATCTCCACCTTCTTTGTCAACTTTCCTCTCTAACTGCCAACTGTTTAAGTTGAAACTCTCTGCTTTTCTTCTCTCCCTTTTTCTCTCTTTCTTCTTCATTTCCTTTTCTTTTATTTCTACTTTTCATCATAATTCAAACTGTTTCAATTCCTTCTCATGTTAAAAGTGCCTCATTTGAAATTGAATTCTCGCCATTCCCAAAGAGTCTGATGGCGTTTCCACAACACGCAATTGCTGAGATATAGCTGTAATCATCTCTCATTTTCTCACAGACAAACGCAACCCCAACTCCAGATCGTCTGTCAATTCCTGCAGCTTTGCCTTCATTACCTTTTGTAAAACCCCCAACTTCACTTCTTCCACACCTAGAGAACTCTTAGTGACTGAAAGAATCTTTATATGCAAAACACTGTTTAAACCAACCGAATTCAACATCTGGAAAAAAAGACGCTAACAGCTACCATACACGACCTTTGAACCCAATAGCCTCCCGTTGCATACTCTCCAGTGTCTGCATGAGCTTATTCTGGATTATCTGGTTTCCTCCCACAACCCAAAGATATGCATGTCAAGTGAATTGGCCATGCTAAATTGTTTGTAGTTTTCAGGGATGTGTGGGTTAGGAGCCTTTGTCGGGGTAAATGTGTAATAATAGGGTAAACGAATGGGTCTGGTTAGGTTACTTCTCGGAGGGTTGGTGTGGACTTGTTGGGTTGAATGGCTTGTTTGCACACTGTAGGGATTGTAATTCTAAACCCAATTTATTGTTACCAGAAAAGAGTTCCCAGTTTGCTATAGACCAACCAGACTGCCTCGAGCTATTTTAAGAGGGTAGCTTGGATGCCACACCTTCCTTATTTTAAAGGTAGACGTGAAGTGGGTGTTGCAGATGTGATGCTACTTGTCACACCACTCACCATTAGCAAAACACAACATACTCAAACACTCTTATGAAAATCCATACAAAATGAAGAAGAATTTAGATTAATTTAACTATTGGAAACCATGACTGAACAATGGATACAGTACCTTCTACTAATGAACTGTTCCAATACACCAACATCCCATAAACACACCCCTTGGCAAAATGGAACATTCAGACATACATTCTTGCATACAGTTCTCCAATTCAGGAGGAAACAGCATCAAGTCAGGTTTCAGAGAGACTAGCAACTTGGGATAAGTGAGAGGCCGTTGTTACTACTATTTATGATAAACCGTAAAAGCGTCGTCAGTTATTTACTTGAGCCGTTTTCAGTAGGCAGTTTGGCCTTTAAGAGCTCTTATATGAAAAAAAGAGAAATTAATCTTTTTTTTAAAGTGACAGCATTGTCACACACTTTAGATGGCTGGTCCTTTACTTAAGGGGCTTCCTTGATCGCAAGATCACCTGCGAGTGACAAATACAGGTACAGAGCAAGTTACAAGGATGTATCTCATAACTTCTGAAACACGCCTGTCCATAGACCATCACATGGGACATACCAGGAAGTGAACAACAGCCTGACACACACCATTTCACTGTTTTTGAGCTTCACAATGCCAGCACTCGATACACTAGGGAGCCAAAAACAAAAAGGGCAGGGAAAGATACAGAGGGACAGAGAGATTCAAATAAAGACAGAAAGAGACAGTTAATTAACTGAAAAGATTTTGTGGAAATATGGGGAAAAAGACAGGGCAGTAGGACTAACTGGAGAAGTGAGATCTTTGAGAGTAAAATTACAAGAACGAGAACATTGAAGAAAGGCATTGTCAGATCAACTGAAATGGTTTGTTACATCAAATTCTGAATCTGCTTAACAGAAAAAAACCATAAACAACATAAACTGGGACAAGATGACAGCCCAGCATGGAGAGCTGTGCAGAGCATGCTAGTGTGTTGCTCAGTAAACTGCACTATCTGCCCAGCATGGAGAGTATTGCAAACTTTACTATCATATGCTAACTATACTCGCATCAGATTACTATAATATTTACAATGAGAAGATTTGCTGTGTGTGTGTTCATCAGAGACTGAGAGAGAGTCCGTGTGTGTGCGCGATTGGCGTGGTTGAATGCGAAACTCATTATTTGAGAAGGAACACACATGGAGGAAACTATTTTAAATACGAACAACTCTCTGTTAATCGACAGAGAGAATGAGGGAAGTTTCATGGACAAATGAGGTAAAGTGTTTGAGAATGTTAAAATAAAGACATTGCCAGACACAATAGCAATATACATCGGTGTACACATGAATGAGTTTGGTGTGTGGTCGAATCAGATTTGTTTCGGCAGGGTTGAAACTGGGAGTGTCAGCAGCAGATTTTTGGCTTCATTAAGACTGTATTTCATAGCTCAAGGTTCAAACAGCAGCTGGACTAAACCAGTGAGATATATTCTGGGGTGGTGAGCCTTTCAAGTTAGAAATGGTCAGGGTATGGTGTCATGAATCAGCTCATAGTCAAAGGGATCTCCCACAGTTGTGACTGGTCTGCTTCAGTCGCAGATATTGGCCAGGGATGGGATGGAAACAGTGGAAGGAAGTGGAGTTTGTAACCAGAACAGTAGAGAGTGACCTCCCTGCTCTTAATATTTCAATAACAAAGGCAATGATACAGTAAATTGCAGTTCTCCGCTGGACCTGAGTAGGTCAACAGAGAGAATAACAATGCCAGCTCAGAGAGGGAGACAGTCATTGAACACATTCATTGATGTAGTTCGTAGTGGTCTGTAGATTGAATATATGGAATGAGAGTTTCAACAGAAAAATAATAGTGACAAGAAGTGTAGACTATATAAAAGAACAGTACTACAATCATAACCGGTTTATAGAACAAAAAAATCTGAACAGTGACACTTACCAGGTGCACCAACGATAGCTAGGAAAGGATAATAAAAATATTGAATAATGAAAAGAACGTAATAGATCCACAAGGATAATGGCCACCAATTAAATGCAGAAAGACGCCAAACATAATAGGATAAACTCCTGTCTATTGTTGGAACATACCAGTCGAATGTTCCCAGATTCTGATACATGTTTGGAACATTCCAGTCTAATGTTCTCAGATTCTGATCTCTCATCCCCCTCTCTCTGGATCTGCTGATCCCTGTCAGTGCTGTCGGTGATGCTCCCGCTCACGTTATGGGACAACACATTGAACGGAGCCCATTTATCATTAAAAGATGGAAACTCTCCACTGAGATAATTAGAATCCATGGAGATTGGCATTAAGCACAGTCACTGAACAAACACTGGGAAAATTAGCAAAGGCTACAACGGAAGAATGGGCACAATCAACAGACAAGAGTGTTCCCTTCCAGTTGGGGAACACTTCAGTGGTCCCGGACATTCAACCTCGGACCTTCTGCTGACCATCCTTCAAGGAGGACTTCAGGACAGGTAGCAGCGAAAAGTGGCCGAGCAGAAGCTGATTACAAATTTCGGTACCCATTAGGAGGGCCTCAACTGGGGCCTTGGGTTCATGTCACATTGCAGGTGACCACCATTGCACTATGCACACACACACGCGCACGCGCACACACACACACATACACAGGCACTCCTATACACACACGTACATACGGACACATATGTACACAGACACGCACAAAGACACACACACACACTCTCTCACAGGCATCCGCTTAGAGACTTAGACCACTCGACACTCATGGATACACATATATACTCTCTCTCACTGATAATCAAACCCCCACCCCAGACACACACACACACTCCCACACTCACACATGTACCCCCCTCACAGTCTTAAGACACTCTACATCACTACACGCACATACACACTTCCTCTCACACTCACAACCCACAACCAAGACAAACACACACACACACAAACAGAGAAAGACCCACACGCACGCATATATTTTGTGGGGTGAATTTGTACTTGCAGAGTTACATTGTACTTTCCTCAAAAAACTGCATGCATTCATGTAAAACTCTGTTATCTCACTTTTCAGATTAGAATCAATCTAACATTATGGTATAGACAAAGAACACAGGGGCTAACACCTTCAAAATATTGTCTAACTAACACTCGTTGTTTCTGCTAACCTGAGAATGCAACTTTAAAAGAAAAAGGTTTTGTGATTTACACATGAAAGAAGTGAAACTATCATAGTATTCGAACAGATGAAAGACTCAACAGACAATCAAGGTATTTTTCAATGTATAATTTCAGTTACATCACACTGTAAATTTTTGCCATAAATTCTGTGCCTTAGAAGTGTGTCCTCCACTATCACCTGATGAAGGAGCGGCGCTCTGAAAGCTACTGTACTTCCAATTAAATCTGTCGGACGAAAACCTGGTGTTGTGTGATTTTTAACTTTGTAAACCCCAGGCCAACACCGGCATCTCCAAATCATGACTAAACAAACAGGCTCAGTTAACCAGTTCCACACATCACTTTTCATATCACTATAAAAGGGAATATTTACCGGGTTTGGATGGAATGGATAAGCGTTGCTGAGGGATGGACGGAAAATCTTTAAATCTTTTGATTTTTTTTTAAAACTTGTATATGAGAGTATTAAAAGGCACTGCAGGGTTCTAACTGTGTTGCACTCTGTTTATGAAAGGAAGCAGTTATAAAATAACAGATCGGTTGCATACGAAAAAGTCGGGTGGGCAAGTTTCTAGATACCTTAACCCAAAGTATTTTACTTATTGACCAGTGTGAGGCTCCTCCTGGTTTTAAGTGCCCTGTTATCAAATTCTTTCAAAACCTTGGGACAGAGTATTGAGATTGATGCTCAGCAACAGGCCAAAGCAATTCTGTCTCTATGGGCCTCTTACAGAGGGATAAGAGAAGGCCATTAAGCCCATATTAGCCTGTTGCTACTTGAAAAGGTGGAAATCTAGAATATTGGCACATTTGCCAACAGAATCATTCAAAACAAAGAGATGTGTCACTGCTGCTCTGTGAAGTGTTACTGAGAGAGCACCTGGAGTACATTGTGTTGTCTGTGTTTCTGTAACTGAGAAGGGATGGACCTCCATCTGATACAGTTTACTGGCTGCTCGTAATCCCCGGGTTGCTGTGTCATTTAATATCTCGGGTCTACATAAGGACAGGAGGAGGCCATTCATGCTTTCCAGTCTATTACAAAAGGTCACGAGGAGCCTATTCTCGAGTCTGTGACAGAGGGGCAGGAAGTGTTTCTTTAACTTTTTGTTACGCATAAATATTAGTTTTAAATTAGTTTTGGAATAGTAAAGACCTGATGAAAGCATTAAGGTTCTAACTTTGAATAAGACCAACTTTCAAAGTGTTAGGCGAGCCCTGTAAAAGGCTGATTGGAATACCCTATTCACAGTAAAGGGATGGTTGGAAAATGCAAGGCCATCAAAACGTGGTTTCAGAGAGTCCAGAGCCAACGTGTTCCCATGAGTGAGTCGGGCAAGGCTGGTGGGTGCAGAGAGTGCTGGATGGCCAGATATATTGATGCTCTGGTCAAGGTAAGGAAGGAGGCATATGTCAGGTAAACAGAGCTGAGATCAAGTGAATCCCGAGAGGTGTGTAAGGGCAGCAAGTGTACAGTCAATGGGGAAATCGGGCCAAAAAATGTGGACAAGTGATGGCTTTAGAAATACGGTTAACGAGGCATTGAAGAAATTATACAAATCCTTTAATGTCAAAAGATTAACTTGGGAGAGAGTAGGGCACCTTAAAGATCAGTAAGGCCACCGATGTGTGGAACCATAGGAGATTGGAGGGATACAAAACATGTATTTCTCCTCAGTATTTAGTGTGGACGAGTTTACATGAACGACAGAATGAAGAAATATATAGTGATATCTTGAAAGTGTCTATATTACAAGGAGATGTCAGACATTTTAAAACATATAAAGTTGAACAAATCCTGGGACCTGAGCAGTTATATCCCAGATGTTTGTGGGAAGCTAAGAAAGAGATTGCTCAGCATCTTGCTGATATATTTTTAACATTGATTTCCACAGGTGAGGTGTCAAAAGACTGGAGGACTGCTAACATAGTGTCATTATTTAAGAAAGTAAGGAAAAAACAGGTAACCATAGATCGGTGAGCCTGAGGGTAATGGTGACTAAATTGTTGGAGGGGATTTCGAGGAAAAAAAATCGATATGCATTTGGAAAGACAAGGACTGAAGAGGGCTTTGTACTTTGGAGATCACATCTCACAAACTGGGTGGAATGTTTTGAGGAAGTGATGAAGATGATTAATGACGGCAGGACAGTGGATATTGTCTTTATGGAACTCAGTAAGAAAGCCAAAATGTTCGACATGGTAGACTGGGTAGCAAGGTTAGACTGCCAGGAATCCAGGGAGAGCTCGTCATTTAGATGCAAAATTTTCTTGGATATTGGAAACAGGGCGTGAGAGTGGGCATTTGTTCATTAATCTTGGAGACCTATGACGAGTGACGTGCTGCAAAGATCAATAGTGGGTCCACTGCCTTTTGTCACTGATACAAATCATTTACATTTGAGTATATGAAGTATTGTCAGTAAGATTGTAGATAATAGCAAATTTGGTGGTGTCGTCGACAGTGAAAAATTAACTCTCAGACTATACTGGGACGTTGCTTAGGTGAGCCGATGAGTGGCAGATGGAGTTTATTTTATTTAAATGTGAGGAATTGCATTTTGGCAAGACAAATCAAGGCAAGATATATAGGTAGGGTCCTGTCGAAAGCTGCCAATCAAAGAAAACTCCATAGAAATGATTGAATCCCGATAGTGAGGAAACAGCCTATTCGGCCCATCGAGGCCACACTTAACCTCAAAACAGTATCCTACTGGACAAACCCCTCCCCTATCACTCTGAGCCTGCATTTCCCATGGCTAATCCACCTCGCCTACACATCCCTGGGTACTTTACGCAATTTAGCATGGCCAATCTACCCTTATCTGTATATTTGTGTACTGTCGGAGGAAAACATAACATCCGGAGGAGACTCATGCAGACACGGGGAGAATGTGCAAACTCCACACAGGCAGTCATTCAAGGATGGAGTTAAACCCAGATCGCTGCGCACTGAAGCAGCAATGCTAGCCACTGAGCTACTGTGTCACCTTGTGGTGCAGGTTCTCTGTTCCTTAAAAGTGCCGTCACAGGTAGACAGTGTAGTGAAGAAGGCACTTGGTGATCTTCCCTTTATTGGACCGTGCTTTGAGTCTAAACATTTTCACGACGTGTTGCATCTGTACCGGACATTGGTTTGGCCACTTTTGTAATATTGCCCTTAATTCTGGTCTCCCTGCTGTCGGTAAGATGTTGTCAAACTTGAAAGGGTACATAAGAGATTTAAAAGAATGTTACAGGTGTTGGAGGGTTAGAGTTACAGGGAGAGTTTGAATAGACTGGGACTACTTTCAAGTGTTGATGCTAAGGGGTGACCTTAAAGAGGTTTATAAAATCATGAGGGGCAAAGATAGTGCAAACAATCAACGTCTTTTACCCAGGATAGGCGACTCCAAAATTAGAAGACAAAGATTTAAGGTGAGAGTGGAAAGATTTAAAAAGGAACATGAGGGACAACATTTTCACATAGAGACTGCTGTGTATATGGATTGAAAGCAGTGGTGGAGGCAGGACCAGTGACACCATTTAAAATGCAGTTAGATGGATACATGCATGGGAAGTGTTTAGAGGGAGATGGGCCAAGTGCTGGCAAGGGGGACGAGATTTATTTCGGATATTTGGTCGATGTGGGCAATCAGACCGAAAGGTATTTTTCCGTGCTGCGCATTTCTGAGACTCTATTGCCTCTTGAGTGTATAACACAGGAAAGGAGGACGCTATTCAACTTCTGAATTCTGTCAGGCAACTTGTTTGTTCAATTGCTGAGAGTAAAATACAAAAATACATCATTCAGATTTTGATGGTGTTTTACAAAGGCTTTTATTAAAGAGAAGCTGTAAGGAACGTGAAGAGGCCATTCAGGCCCTCGACTCCATTCCACAGCAGCAGCAGGTGAGCACAGAGATATTGGAACCTGTCAGTCAGTAGCTGGAGGGGGACATCTACTATCGCAAACCTTGGATCAGGAGGCAGCCACACAGCTGCTCAAGATTGGGACACATAACAGGACGCAGTCATTCAACTGCTTGAGACTGTGACACAGGGAAAGGAGGGAGTCACTCAGAGCTCGAAACTGGGGCACAGGGAAATCTGGAGGTTAGTGAGGCCCCAGCATCCTGTTATGCAAGGACAGCAGGAGGTGACTCACTCCCCACAAGTATGGGACACTGGGAGAGAAGGGGAGTTTGCTTGGAACAAACAGAAATATATGAATATGTTGCATTAGTGGTCCATTCAATCCTGCCCCAACATTCACTAAGACCACGGCTGATCTGATGGTGATTCCCTCATTCCATTTTATGGAGACTCCGCTCACTGCATCCTCTGCGCCGTTTCTTGGTCATGTTGCAGACTCAGGTGCTGCAAGAACACTCACCATGACTCATCTAGAAGGATGTGTCTAACAGGATGAGTCAGGATTTGAGGGGTCCAATGACAAGAATGAAAACACAAAATAAAGGTATTGTCAGATGTTTCGTACTCTCACATTCGCAATCCAACTCACATAACCAGCCCGTCCATTACATATTCAGGATGGAGCACTGTGTAGATCCGGCTAGTGTACTGCTGTATGCGACCCAGCAATGTCCAGAGTGAAACACTATGCAGCCCACACCAATGCTTGATCTATAATCCTGGACTAAATGTCCAGCGTGAGGAGCTGTGCAGTCCGCACTGGTTCATTCATATATAAACCCAGGCTGTTGCATTGTTCGGTAACACTGTATTAGATCACTGCCCAGTGTGGTGAAAAATGTAACCAATGGTGTTAGTGACAGAATGTGGAGTTCCCATCCATTTACGGCTCCATATCTGCACTGTACCTTGACAAGGGGTGCTGCGAATGTGAAAATCAATGTGAGGAAGAGATGTAAACGGAAACAATTTAAATACCAATAGTTCTGATTGAGGCGCATATCTCTTTAGTATTTAAAGTTGAAATAACTGAGATAATATCCAATAAGGTTTTGTGAACGGTGCAAAGAATTAAGAGGGGGATGGTGATGTTATAGTGGTTGCACTATAAGCCTCCAAATAATCAATGAGAATTAGAGGAACAAATATTCAGAGAGACTGGCGAGACTTGCAGGAGCAATAGTGTTGTCATTAAAGGTGATTTTAATTTTTCTAACATAGACTAGGACTTCCAGATGGTTAAGAACTTAGATGGAACATAAGTTGTTAAGTGTGTTCAGGAAAGCTTCCACAAGCAATATAGAGAGGTTCCTATTGGGGAAGGGACAAACTCGACCTACTGTTGAAAAATAAGGTCGGATAGGTGACGGAGGTAAAGTGGCGAGCATTTTGGGAATAGTGACTAGAGCTGTGTTAGTTTTAAAATAGTTATGGTAGGGACAAAATTGGTCCACAGATACAAGTTCTAAATTGGGGCAAGGCGTATGTTGTTGGAATTAGACAGAGGATTGCAGGGGATGATTGGAGTAGTTTGTTTCGAGGCAAAACGATCCCAGGCAAGTAAGAGGGCTTCAAAAGTGAGATAGCTCGAGTTCAAGGTCTATATGTTCCTGTGAGGGTGAAGGGAAAGTGAGGCTGGAAGAGACAACGCTGGATTACAAGAAATATTGAGGCTCTGATCAGAAAAAAAATGAGGCATGGCTCAGGTACAGGCAGGTCGTATCAAGGGAATCCCGGGAGGAACACAGGGGATAGAGGAGTTTACTGAAGAAGGAAATCAGCAAGACGAAAAGGGAGTATGAGATAGTTTTGGCTGAGCAGATTAGTGTGAATCCAAATTCAGAATAGTAAAGAAAAAGAACAACCAGAGAGAGAATAGGACGTCTTCAAATCCAAAATGGGCACGCATGTGTAAAACCTCAAGAGATGGGTGAGTTCCTCAATTCCCCATCTGTGTTTATCATGAAGAAAGACATGAAGACCTGTGACCTTTGGGAGGTTAGTTGTGATATCTTGGTACAGTCCATATCACAGTAGAGGTGCTGATGGACATATTAGAATGCATAAAGTCAGATAAATCTCTTGGTCCTGACCAGATATTTCGAAGACCACTGCAGGTGGCGAGAGAAGACAGTTCAGGGGCCAAGGACCCAGAAGACTGTGTGGTAACAAATGTGCCCTTATTCAATAAGGGTTGAAAAGAAAAGCCTGGGAAAGATAGACCAGTAAGCTTCATATCTGTTTTCACTAAACCGTTTGAGAAGGTTCTGAGATATTAGGTATGCATGCATTTGGAAAAACAGAGTTTGAGTTGGAGCAGTCAGCATTGCTTTGTGCGTTACAGATCGTGCCTTAGAATTTTTGTTAGAGTTTTTGAGGAAGTGACCAGGAAGGTTGACAAGGCAGGGTGGTGGACATAGTCTATATGGATTTAAGTAAGGCCTTTGATAAGGTTCCACATGGTAGGTCGATCTGGAAGGTTAGATTACATGGACTCCAATGTAAACTGGCAAATTGGTGACACAATTGTCTTGACGTTATGAAGCAAATGGCTATGGTGGAGGTATGCTTGTCGGACTGGAGGCCTGCGACTAGTGGAGTACCTCAGTGTTCGGTCCTGGGCCCATTGCTGTTCGTTGTCTTATACCAATGATTTGGACCAGAGTGCACAACGCAAGGTTAGTAAGTTTGCACATGACTCGAAATTAGGAGGCATCATTTACAATGAGAAACATTATCAGAAATTGCAGCAGTACCGTGGTCAGCTGAGGATGTGGGCTCAGAAATAGCAATTTGAGTTTAATACAGATAAGTGTGACGTCTTACATTTTGGAAAGTCAAATCCAGGTAGGAGTTTAATGATGAATGAGCGGGCCTTAAGGAGTGTAGTGGAACAAAAGGACGTTGGAGATCAATTGTACGGATGTCTGAAATTTGAGTCACAGATACACAGGACAGTGAAAAAGGCTGTTGGCACACTGGCCTTCATCAGGACATTGAGTATCGATGTTGGGACGATATATTGCAGTTGTACAGGATGTTGGTTCGGTTGCAGTTGGAGTATTGTGTTCAGTTTTGTTCATCTTGCTCTAGAAAGGATATTATTGAACGAGAAAGAGTGTAGAACAAATTTCCAAAGATGTTTCCTGGGCTAAAGGCTCTCAGTTATAGGCAGAGGTTGGACAGGTTAGAACTTATTTCTTTTCAGCGTAGGATACGGAGGGGATTCTTATTGAAGTGTAACTCTTATAAAATTATGAGAGGCGTGCATGGGGTGAATACTTCAATTTTTTTCCCACGGTTGATGAATCGAGGAGTAGAGGACATCCATTAATGTTTGGAAAGGAAAAAAAAGTATATAAAAAGGAACCTGAGGGGCAACGTTTTTACACAGAGTGTGGTATGCATACAGACTGAGCTGCCAGTGGAAGTGATTGAGGTGGGTACAATAACAACATTGAAAAGGCATTTGGACAAATACACAGATAGGTAAGGATTAGAGGGATACAGAACAAGGGCAGGGGAATGGGGTGAGTCTGGATGGACATTCTGGTTGCCATGGTCCAGTCATACTGGGAGTCTCGTGCAATATGTCTGCAAATGAGTGTGTTTTGGAGTGGAAACAGAGTGGGGGAGACTGAGAAAAAATGTCATTGAAGGATATGTTCACAGGTTTCAGAATGCTGAAATGAAGACATTTCGATAGTATCATGCAACACGGGTCAGTACTTTGAAGAATGATGAGTGAAAGGGATATTGCTGTGAGTTCAGGCGATGGAGAGTTTTGGATGAGCATTTGTTCTGCAGCTTTGTAACTAGGAGTGAGGACAGCAGAGTGTTCACCTCACTGGGCTGAATCTAACAAAAAACTGTCGCAGTGACATTTTCATTAAGTGTGACAGAGGGATTGTCTGCACGAGGCTGAACTACTTTCCTGGTGCTATCTTACCAAACTCATCTCATTAACTACTCACCCCACTCCATTGTGTCGCTCTCATACAATGCCAGCCCGATTCTACCACCCATCATGACTGGAGGTACTCAAAATCGCCCGGATGCTCCTGGATATTCCATGACACTGGGCCATCTTTAAAAGGCCAAGGGGCACATGGTTGAGCTTTCTCAGTTTGCAGCTGCCCTGCACAGTTTACCCTGAGCATGGCAGATAAGGGGAAATTACATCACGGTTTTCGACAGGGGCACAGAGGTCCTGGTGGATGAGCTAGTACAAAAGGGGACCATTCTCTTCCCAGAGGGATCGCTCCACCAGACACACCGAGCCTGGTCTGAGCTCACCACCCAGCTCAGTGCAGTATCTGTGGTCTGAGTAAATGTCCAGCAAAACAGGACAAGCTTCAATAACCTTCCCCACTCTGTTAGGATAAGGGTCACCATATTCTCTCTGCTCCCTCACACTCACTGTATATCTGTTATAGCACCGGTTCCCGAACAAGGCTCATGCTCCTCCACTCTCACTACTGCATACAGCACCATCCCTCTCTTTCTCTCTGTATCTCTAATGCCCCCTACAGAGTTACAGAATATTCTGGGGAATGCCAATTATGGAATTTTCCAGATCATGTTCCAACTTATTCCCAGTTTCAGTAAAGCGGCTGTGCCCCAGTGTGTGACATGTAAGAGGATGGAGTAAAGATGTACGTTTTTCAAATCACACACAATTGAAATCCATCATGAGGCCATTCAGTACTGCAAACATGCTCCAACATTCAATACGTTTGGAGGTGAAATGATAGTTTTCTCAGCTCCACGATACAGGAACTTTCAGTCATTCAACTCCCAGCTTCCTGTTACCGAGCAGACGATTCTCAGAAACTTTTTACCCAGTGTTTCTTCTTGCATGTGTCCGATGGCATTTCCCATGGGGACAGACTCCTCGAACAATATATTTCATCTGCTTTCGAAATTCATACAATAGTCAGCATGCTTTCCACAGACCAATCAAAAACATGCACTTAATTTACGGTTATCGATATCCAATCACAATTAGACATTCTGGTTATTTCACTTGTCTCACCTTATTGTATTCAGTAAAAGAAAGCTTCCAAAAACTTGTAAAATACAATTTCAAGAAGAGAACGTTTTTATCCTCAGCCCTTATCATGACGATTATCCCAAATACACCTTTTTTGTGTCATGAATGTTTCTTTTGCCCTTTGTCTGTGACTGATTCTGTGTGTAACAGTTACACAGTCTCCCACTCAGTTGGCTGGATGGTTGGTTTGTGATGCAGAGGGAGGGCACCAGCGAAGGTTCAATTCCCCAAACTAACTGAGGTTACCATGAAGAGGATGCTCTCTCAACCTCACCCTGTCACCCAAGGTGTGGTGACATTCAGTGTAAACCACCATGAGTGATCTATCTAATGAGAGCTCTTTGGGACTCTATTCTATCAATGTTAGCATTTTAATTTTTTAAAAAAAATTTTGACTGAAAAATAGATTTTTATTATTATGTTAAAACAAAGCAAAACAACTCAAATAACTGAACAATATTTCACCCATGTGCATGTACATACAAAATAAGTTAAAGTCTATAAACGGACAGAAGAAAAACAAAAATAAACAATAAATAATAAATAAATAATACAGCTCAGAAGAAGAAAGCGATAGCTCTTGTTCTTCGAGAGCATTAACTGATATACATTAATATGTTCACAATTCTTCATATTAGTTTCATTAGACAATATCGTCATTGCTATATAAAAGCCATTTTTAGACTGGCAGTTAAGCCTAATCGTGATAATCCAAAAAAGATTGCTATATCTTATATAAGTCTCTGCTTTCTGGCGCACCATACAGGTCAAAACGTCCAAAGGGATATTCTCCATGATGAGCTTACCACGAGCCAGCAGACCCGGGGGGTGGAGGGGGGAGGCGGGGGTGTTTCAGACATCAGACACAACACAATACTTTTCCTAGTAAAGGAAGTGTGGGGGAGGTACTAAACGAGTATTTTGCATCAGTATTTACTGTCGAAAAGGATACGGAAGATATCACATGTAGGGAAATAGATGGTGACACCTTCCAAAATGTCCATATTACGGAGGAGGAAGTGCTGGGTGTCTTCAAACGTTTAAAGGTGGATATATCCCCAGGACCTGATTAGGTGTACCCTAGAACTCTGTGGGAAGCTAGAGAAGTGTTTGCTGGGCCTCTTGCTGAGATTGTTGTAACTGGTGTTGTCACTGGTGAGGTGCCGGAAGACTGGAAGTGGCAAACGTGGTACCACTGTTTAAGAAGGGTGGTAAGGACAAGCCAGGGAACTCTCGACCAATGAGCCTGACGTTGGTGGTGGTCAAGGTGTTGGAGGGAATCCTGAGGGACAGGATGTGCATGTTTTTGGAAAGGCAAGGACTGATTAGGGATAGTCAACATGGCTTTGTGCATGGGGAATCATGTCTCACAAAGTTGATTGAGTTTTTTGAGGAAGTATCAAAGAGGATTGATGGGGGCAGAGGGATAGATGTGATCCATATGGACTTCAGTAAGGGTTTCGACAAGGATCCCCATGGGAGACTGATTTGCAAGGTTAGATCTCATGGAATACAGGGAGAACTAGCCATTTGGATACAGAACTGGCTCAAAGGTAGAAGACAGAGTGTGGTGGTGGAGGGTTGTTTTTTAGACTGGAGGCCTCTGACCAGTGGAGTGCCACAAGGATCGGTGCTGGATTCACTACTTTTTGTCATTGACATAAATGACTTGGATGCGAGCATATGAGATACAGTTAGTAAGTTTGCAGATGACAACAAAATTGGAGGTACAGTGAACAGCGAAGAGGTCACCTCCGATTACAACAGGATCTTGACAAGATGGGCCAATGAGCTGAGAAGTGGCAGATGGAGTTTAATTCAGATAAATGCAAGGTGCTGCATTTTGGGAAAGCAAATCATAGCAGGACTTATACACTTAATTGTAAGGTCCCAGGGAGTTTTGCTGAACAAAGAGACCTTGGAGTGCAGGTTCATAGCTCCTTGAAAGTGGAGTCGCAAGTAGATACGATAGTGAAGAAGGCGTTTGGTATGCTTTCCTTTATTGGTCAGAGTATTGAGTACAGGAGTTGAGAAGTCATGTTGCAGCTGTACAGGATATTGGTTAGGCCAGTGTTGGAATATTGCGTGCAATTCTGCTCTCCTTCCTATCGGAAAAAGTTGAGAAACTTGAAAGGGTTCAGAAAAGATTTATAAGGATTGGAGGATTTGACCTATAGAGAGAGGCTGAATAGGCTGAGGCTGTTTTCGCTGCAGCTTCGGATGCTGAGGGATGACATTATAGAGGCTTTCAAAAATATAAGGAGCATGGATAGGTTATATAGGGAAAGAGTTTTCCCTGGGGTCAGGGAGTCCAGAAGTGGAGGGCATAATTTTAAGGTGAGAGTAGTAAGATGTAAAAGAGACCTACAGGGTAACTATTTCACACAGAGGGTGGTACGTGTATGTAATGAACTGCCAGGTGAAGTGGGGGAGGCTAGCACAAGTGCAACATTTAAGTGGCATTTGGATGAGTATATTGAATAGGAAGGGCTTGGAGGGTTATGGGCCGGGTGCTGGCAGGTGGGACTAGATTGTATTCGGATATGTGGTTGGCATGGACGGGTTGGACCGAAGGGTCTGTTTCCATGCTGTACATCTCTATGACTCTATGACTTATATTAATCTGTTTTTTGGTGCACCATACTGGTGAGAAAGTCCAAAGGGATATTCTCCATGATGAGCTTACAAAGACCCAACACATCCTGGGAGTTTCAGACATCCAACACAACAGAATATTATTTCCTAGCACAGAAAGTAAGGATATATTTTTTCCCATGTGCATCTGCGTAAGATACTCTGCGCAGGTGCAGGGAAAGAGAAACCGTGTCCATCTCCAATTCGGTCCCCCAAGACCCACTCTACCGCACCGAACACAGTGATCCGATATATACGAAACCTGCAGCAGGACCACATACAATGAGTAAGAATGCCTGTAGTCATTCTGCATTTAGGACATGCTGAAGATAATCCCACTTTGAATTTTGAGAGAAAATGTGGTGTTAGATAGGCCCTATGAAGAATTTGCAACTGCATGGAATTGGTCCTTTTACAGATCAAAATCCTTCGAGCATTTTCACAAATATTCTCCCATGTCTCCAAAGAGATCTAAACCCCCAACTCTCCCGCACAGACATCACGAAGCTGCACAGTCTTGTCTGAGGGGACACTCTCCAACAAATGATAAAGGGTACTGACAGAGAGTGTATTCTTAGCAGTAAGCACCCGCTTCTCTGTATCGGATCTATAAGAGTCTGTTAAAAGTGTGTGTTTTTAAAATCAAATCTCTAATCTGGAAAAAAACAGAAGAAATCTCTACTACGTAGTTCATACTTACGAGTTATTTGATCAAATGATATCATTGTTTCTCCCTCAAGTAACACGTGGTGGGCTCAGTGGTTTGCACGGCTGATTCACCGCACCAGGGTCACGGGTTTGGTTCCAGCCTTGGGTGACTGGCTGTGTGGAGTTAGTATGTTCTCAACTGTGACTGCGTAGGTTTCCTCCCACAGTCACAAAGATGTGCAGGTTAGATGAATTGGCCAATGCTAAATCACTCAAAGTGTTCAAGGATCTGTAAGTTCAGACATTAGTCAGGGTAGGTATAGAATGGTAGGGGAATGGGTCTGGGTGGGTTACTCTTCAGTGGTTCGAAGTTGACTTGCTGGGCCCAAGGGCTTGTATCCACACTTTAGGGATTCTACTAATTCTAAATCACCCAAGCAAGGTACTCCCCTGGCTGCCCACAGTTTACACCTGGAATCCATTATCCCCGGTTGACAACCCTGGTATAGCAATTAAAGCGGTAAGAAACATGGTTTTGGCTGTATTGCTCTCGATCTGACGCATTGTTCTTCAAGTTTTAACAGTATTGATAATAATTAGTTTTTGACAATACTCCATAAATCCCAGGCACGAACATAGGATGATTAAAAAAGCTTACTTGATTGCTTTTAATCTGGGAGATCTACCCCCCGCAATCTGTGGGGCAGTTGCAATTTTGTTAGCTTGATAAGGAATCGCTTATGGTGGCAAATAAAAGAGCTAAACCAGCCATTCTATTTCCGAAATATCTGTCTGGGAAACATCAAAGAAAACATTCACACGGCGTCTCGGAAATGAGGAAGGACAGTCATTTTAATAACAGCTATCCGATCTAGCCAGGATATTTGAATTGCCTCCCATCTTTGAAGGTTTTGTTTAATTTTGTCAAACAAATGGACACCGTTCACATTAAATAAATGATCAAAGACAGATGTAATGACTATACTGAAATAGGGAAACCACCCCCGTGACCATTTAAAAGGAAACCAGGATTTGCCCTTAGTATCAGGTATTTCCCTAAGATCTCCCATAGGCATGGCCTCCAACTTTGTAAAATTAATTTATTGCCCGGAAAGGCAACAAGCGAATTCATGCATTGCATCACATGACCTACCGAAATTACGGGATTTGACAAAAAACATAAGACCCTCATCTGCATACAATGTAATCTTTCGTGACTTCTATCCCACTTCTGGGTCAGATGTGTTGACATCCCACGGATGGACTCCTCCAGTGGCTCAATCCCCAACGTAAACAACAATGGTGAAAGGTGTCAACCTTGTCGGCTGCCTGGAGAAATATTAATATTACTGGTTGGCCACACTATTAGTGAGAACCGCAGCCAGAGGATCAGGGTAAAGGATCCTCACCCACTTGATAAAATCTTTGCGTAGACCAACCCGTTCTAATGTACAGAAGAGATCCGGCCACTCAACCCAATCAAATGCTTTCCCTCATCAAAAGAGATCAATAATCCCTGGACAGATTGTTGTTGACACTCTTGGATCATATTGAGTAAACTCTTCGCATTGTAGGAAGATCTGCGGCCCTTTATAAAGACTGTTTGGTCCTCTTTGGTAACGGAAGGCAGCAAAGTTTCCAGCCTTAATGCACGGGTCTCAGAATGGATTTTGAAACCAACATTTAAATTTGAGATTGGCGTGTAAGAAGCACAATCCTCCAGGGTCTTCCTTTCTTCATCATCATAGAGATATGAGCCTCTCTTAAGGATGGAGGGATGGGTTCGTGACTGTATGAGTGACAGAACATGTTAAACATCAGCCCTGACAATAGGTTTATAAATTATCTATAAAATTCACGAGGAAATCTGTCAGGAATATGCACCTTTGCATTCTGAAGCTGCTTCACACCCTCTTGCGCAGACAATGGTGCATTAAGGCACACCACTTATTCAGGGTTACTCCTGAAAAATGAAAAGTGACTCCATTTTAATCCATCTGTCCTCATAATGCTCAGTCTGAAATAATTCGGAGAAAAATCTTGGACAGGAGACACCAAACTTTTTGGAATTGAAGGTAAGGATCCCAATACCTTCCCTAATTGAGGTAATAGCTTAGAGGGGCGCTCGTTTTCCTGGCAAGATAGAATAAATACCTGCCTGACTTATCACCATGCTCAAACAGCCTTTGTTTAGCAAAAGTAGGTTCCTTCTTGGCTGTCTGTGTGAGCGTGGAATTCACTGTAGACCGAAGCGTTGTAATCCTCTGCAGCTTAGCTACTGAGGGTCTATCACAGTATGCCCTCTCGGCTGCCCTCAGCTGTGCCTCAAACCAGCGTTCCTGCTCCCCCTTCTGCTACATCCTAAGGAATAATTATTCCCTTGGCATAAGCCTGAACAATTTCCCATAGAATGGATGGTTTACTGGTTGAATCTGAATTAATGGCTAAGAAAGATCTGAATTCATTATAGAAATACTCAATGAACTAACTAGTCTTAACAATAAAGGGATACATTCGCCAGTGTCTCGAATCTGTTATATTTCCCTAAATCTTTATCAATAAGTATGGTCAGAAATGGTAATATTCCCAATTGTGCAGGATGCCACCGAATCTAAGATTGTTGCAGGGATGGGGAAGAAATCGAACCTGGTGTGGCATTTCTGCGGGTAAAAGAAGATATTAATAGCCCTACTTGTGAGGTAGATGTACCTCCAGACATCCACCAGCTCTAGTTCTGCACACAAATCCACCATATTACTTACATTATAACGAGGGTATTGAGGGACCTTCGGACATTCTGTCCACTGTGGGTTCCATAAGACAGTTGAAATCTCCTACGATAATGTGCCATGATGCTAGAAAATGCATCTACCAGGATTTTAAGAGGGTACGCCGAGGTGGGGGTGGGGGGTCGCAATTACTATTCAAAATATTGGATTATTTACCATAGTTCAAGGCTTGGGGGATTATGATCCTTCCGTGAGTATCAAATACAATCTAGTAATTTAAATGGAAGATTCTTCTTATCCAGTATGGCTTCTCCCCTACTCCTACTATTAAAAGACGAAAATTAAAACCCATTCAAACCCGCCCTGCTGGAACGTCAAATATTTCTTGTCATCGAGGTGCATCTGCTGCAATAGGACAAGGTCAACTCTCTCCTTGTTAAGGCTAGAAAGTACCTTTTTCCTCTTAACTGCGTCCCCTTAATGCTCAAGATATACCATTGAAGCATGACATTAGCCATACCACACTGGAACAACATTTGAACTCCAGAGAGGAAGAACCTGAATGACAAATCGCTGAGCATCAATGAAAAAAGACTCATCGAGCCTAAAAAAAACATACTAACTAAAACTACAACAACTAACACGCTTTCAAAATGTTCTACAACTAAATACATATAAAAACAAACAAAAAACAGGCTAAAAAGTGTCAATGACACTCAGGAGGGGCATTTACACCTTCCCCCCTCCCCCACTGGGGGCAGTTGCACGTCGCAAATCTTTATCTTCTACCCTATTATCAATACAGCATCCCGGGCAATTAATCACAAACATCGGGATTGAACTTCCCTAACGTAGGCATTCAGTCTTCATGATCAGCTTCATAACTCCCTCCAGCTTGAGCCGAACCCGACACACAAACTAAGCACGAGAAAAACGAATAGTAATGTTAATCAAGTTAAAATTGTGTACTCTACCCTGACTGTAATTTAACATTACTTAATACCAAGAAAGATTCAACAAACGTTCTTTAAAACGAGAGAAGAATGGTTATCGATATCTATTAAAGCATCCAGCCTGCTTTATAGCGTCCACAAAGTTTTCGCGTCCTCTGGAGCGCCAATGAATCTATTGAAAGATCCACCAGTGCGTAGAACTATTGAAAGCATATGGAGCACCGCTGCGTTCATGAAGGAATACTGAATCTCAAGTTCCCTTAATCTTCTCTTGATATCATCAAAAGATTTTCTTTTCTGAATCTGCCGCTGAAAAGACCTGGAGAAAAATAATCCTGGAGTCCTCGTCGGATCTTTTCCCTGTGTTCTGGAAGATTCCATAAGTCTTTGATTGTCTCTGCAACTACGTAATTGCACAAGAACAGGGTGAGGGCTTTGGTCTGAGTCTGACCTACGCTCCATAACCCGATGAACTGTCTCACTCTTCACTCGTCCCTCTTCAGCTTCGAAGTGAAGGAACACGGCAGCCAGTTCTCGAAAAAAACTCACTGGCTGAACACCTTATGTCTCCAGCAGACCGATGATATGAACATTCTTCATTCTGCCCCTGTTTTCGAGGTTGTCAAATTGTTCATTTAAGATACGGACCTGTTTTCCAAGGGCGAGGATCCGCTCCTTAGAGGAATCGATCACTGACTCTGCCCCTGTAGTTTGACGCTCGACCTCATCTGTTCTGTTTCCAAGACTTTCATATTTGCTGCTCATATTTTTTGGAGCATGGCTGAGAGTGGTTCTAGCCTCCTGCTGAACTTTTCTTCAATCATGCCTTCAATCATTTCATGTAACTTGGTGAATTTGATGACCAAGACCTGCTGAGTAACTGGGTCCATCGAACGAGCAGAGGGGGTTGCAGGTGCGGCCACAGGCGTGCTGAAAGCTTCTGACGGGTGCCCTGTGTGTTGGGACTTAGTCAATCCTTTCCCTTGTTTTGTCATTTCCACTTGACAAATTGGCATTATTCAGTATTCTGTAGCTCTTTTATTGTTGACCTTTAAGTAAATGACTGTGGTGGGGTGGGATCGAGCATTACTTTCAGGACTTTCAGATCGCTGCAATCCTGATCCCCTTTAAAACTTTATCGATCTTATCCATTTTGTCTAATTCCTGGATTTCCTGGAGCCGTGTCATTCGGAACCACTGTCTACAATTTCCCCAACACTGCACATTGCTGCTCGATAATCCTTGACTCCTTTGTGATTCGTGAACATTGCCTCAAATGTATCCAATATCTCTGCCTCCCATGTTCTGCGGGGAAGAGTGTTTATAAGACTCACTCCACTCTGAGAAAACAAAAATAAACTGATTCATCGGTGTGTGAGATTAGCTTTATTTTTGCATTCGTATCTGAGCAATGATATTGTAACACTGGAAGCAGTTCATAGATGTTTCACTTCATTTATTCCATGCATGAAGGGCTGATATTATGGCGACTTTAACAGGCTACCGTTGGAATGAGAGCTGATTTTATTGAAATATACAAAGCCTTGTGGCGAGTGGATCAGGTATATACCAACTGGGAGTTTGTATAGCCCAATCTTGACGCCGTTGTCATTGAAACCCTACAGGGTGGCAACAGGACATTCGATCCATCGAGTCCACACCAACCCACCGAACATTATCCTATCCAGACCTGTCCCCTTACCCTATCCATGTAACCCTGCATTTCCCATGACTAACCCACTTAACCTACACATTCCAGGTCACTCTGGGTAATTTAGCATGGTCAATCAAATTAAGCTGGATATCTTTGAACTGTGGGAGGAAACTGGAGAACTGGGAAGAAACTCACACAGACATAGGAAGAATGATCAAACTCCACATCGAGGGTCGGACGAGGTTGGAATTGAGTTCAGCTCCTTGTTGATATGAGGCAGCAGTACTGACCACAAATCTAACATTCTGCTCCATTAGCCCTATTTGTTACCTGCGGCTGATGAAAGAAATCTGCCTGACCTGTTCCTATCACTGAACCTGACCCAGTCTGAGACCTTTATCATTGGTCATATCACCAACCTGGTTGCATTTAAAATTTGTTGTGAGCAGTGGAGGAGTGGAACTAGGAAAGGAAAAAGTGACACCCCCCAACCTCAGTCAGAACCGGAGTGAGGAAAAAATCACAAAGTGGGATTTCATTCAAGTGGGAATTCTCTTTCCCAGAAGTTTGAATCTTTATATTAATATTATATAATATTATATTATCTTTTTATGGCTTTGTCTGATTTTCCGTAGACAGATGAATCAGGGATAACGCTGCATGGAGAGAAAAATGCAGCTGGGAGCACAATGAGAGGAGCCATGACCTTCTTTACTGGTGGAGTAGTGTCAAAGGGCCGATTGGCCCACTCGTGTCCCTCAGCCCTGTATTCTGATGTCCGATTCAGCCCTTCGGATCTGGTACACACAGACAGAGCGAGGCCACGCAGATGGTTAGATGTAGTTACGGAAATACACTTGGAAATTCCAGGTTTGGTCAGGAAGTGACCCCCCAGCCGCAATCCCTTTTTCCAGGCTTCCCCACTCTGTAACTTCTGCTCTGGAATTGCTCAGAATACTGCCCTCATATCCCATCCAGGGTTAACTCAGGCATTTTTTCTCCTGTCACGAATGCAACATTGTACAACACGACTTCCAGGAAAATAACTCATTAATTTCCAAAATCATAACATAAAAACTTAAGAAGTAGGAACATGACTCGGCTATTCGGCCCCTCAGGCCTGAACTCTCATTCAATAAGAACATGGCTGATCTACTTCCGGGTTCAACTCCAATTTCCTACCAAATTCCCTGTATCCTTCCACAACTCTCTAGTTTAGGGAATTCCAGACATTCACTACCTTCTGAGAGAGTTCATCATTTTTCACCTCAGATTGAAATCGATGTTCCTTATTCGGTATCTACTGCCTCGAGTTCGAGACTTATGTGAAACACCTTCTCAGCATCTACCTAGTCAAGCTCCCTCTGTATCTTGTACATTTCAGTAATATCACCCTCATTCATTTCAACCACAATGAATAATCTCCTCACCATTTTAGATGTATTCAATAATTCAACCCTTCCATCCCAGGAAGCCGCCTCATGAACCAACCTAGTTACTTGCTGCATCAGCATGCTGACGTTATGATTCATACACAGGAACACTCCAATCCCTTTGTACTGCTCCTTTTTTGGGAGTCCTCTTCATTAAAAACACAGCCAGCATTTTGGTTCTCAGTGTCATCCACAAACTCGGATGTATATTGCACTCAGCTTTCACCTTCAGGCTATCAGTATAGATTGTAAATAACTGATGCCGTCAGACTTATATTTGTGGTAATCCAGTAGATACGTCTTTATCATAAAGATCAATTAATCCTGACTCTCTGATTTCTATGTGTTAAGCAACTGTCATCCCATGCTAATATATTTTTCATCATACTACGAGTCTCTGTCTTGTGACAGAGCGTTTATTTTGTGATACCTTGTCTAAAATCTCTGGAAAGCCTCATGTTGACCAGTTCCCTTTATCAAATCTGCCTGTCACATTCTCAGGTGTTCCTGATGAAGGGCTCCTGCCCGAAACATTTAATTTCCTGCTCCTTGGATTCTGCCTGCTATGCTTTTCCAGCATGACTCTAATCTTGATATACTCGATTTTACAGGACAAAAATAGTTTCCCCTTCATAAAACCATGCCAACTCTGCATTAAGCTTTTCTAAGTGCGCTGCAATTCCTTCCTTAATAACAGGCTCTAGCAGATTCCCAGCAATAATGGTTAGGCTAAATTGTTCCTGCCTTCTGTCTCATTACTTTCTTGAAGACAGGCGCCACATTGGAAGTTCTCCAGTTTCACTGGAACACTCCTGTAATCCAAAGAGTTATGGAATATTTCACACAATGCCGCTAGTCACTCTGTGACCACTTCTTTTAAAATTAACTATGAATTACTGCTGACCCGCCTACCCTTATTCTTATCTGTTAGTTAAAAACCTTGTTCCTTTTGTTAGAGACAGTTCAAGAACTGCCCTCCTATTACCATACTGTTTATACAATTGACATGCTTACAGTACTTTTTCCACGAACAGTGAATTAAAATACTAGTGTAAATTATCTGCCTGTTCGCTGTGGCCGGTTCTCCAGTCACACCCTCCTAATGGCCTCAATGTACTTTCCTCACTTCACTTCTGCTTCAGCTCACACACACATCTTCAAGCTTTTTTTATGGAGATACGAAAGCTCTTGATGCATGTTCTATATCTCTGTCCGATTTATTACATCATATCTTTTCGTACATTTTCCTCACTTTCTAGATTCATACAGTCATATCGTGCACAAACAGACCATTTGATCCAACTTGTCCATGCTGACCAGGTTTTCTTATCTAAACTAATCTCATCTGCTTGCACTTGGCCCATATGCCTTCAAACGTTTCCCATTCATATGTTGGTCTAAATGCCTTTGAAATATTGTAGCTGTACAAGCATCTACCACTGTTTCTCTGGCAGCTCATTCCATAGATACATCACCCTCTGTGTAAAAAATGTTGTCACTTTGTCCCTTTCAAGTTTCTCCCTTCCACCTTAAAGCTATGCATTTGTGTTTGAACTCCCCGATCCTACAGAAAAGACCTTCGGTATTCACTCTATCCATGCCTCCCATGATATTATAAACTTATAGAATGCCACCCCTCAAACTCGTACACTCCATCTGATACTAACTTCAAGATCAAACATTTAACGATAAGCTCGACAAATTGGAAAGAATATTAAAAATGACAGGTAAAGAAAACAGCCCAAATGTCATACTGTTAGTTTTGTTCTATGTTACAAAACTAAGGCAGCATGAAACTCTTACTCGTGCTAATAAGAGGTCAAGCACCTGACTTCCATAGTGTGAAGGCAGTGATGATGTATACTGTCAAAACGTATAGATCTGGATCTATTTAATACCACATGGTCAACATTCTCCCTCCTGTTCTTCCTATGACCTTGTGTGGTTGTGTCTTCTTCATCTTACGCTCAGTTCGAGAGAACCCCTTTCCCCCATTTACACCTGAATTGAAACCCATTTTGCATTATCTTCTCGTTTACCACTGCTAATAGCCCGCTTATCTTTTGCCATGCCCTCTTTTCCAAGTCACCCATCCCCCATCTACGGCAAGGGATTACAAAGCCCAGTTTCCAACCTTTTTCAGTTCTGAACAAGTCACACTGGGCTTATAACGTCAACTCTGTTTCTGTATTTCTGCAGATTCTGTCAGGCCTGCTGAGTTTCTCCAAAAACGAATAGGCACAGCAAAAAATTCAATTAAATAAATAACTATGGATACTGGAAATAAATACATAAATTGCTGGAGAAACTGTGAGCTTTGTAGAGGGTCACTGGATCCGAAAGATTAACTCTGCATTCACTACAGAAGATGCCGCCGGACGTGCTTTATTTCTTCAGCAATTTCTGTTTTTGAACAAGTTCCAATGACGTGTGTGAAAGCTGCTCAAACGCCCTGTCCAACACGGAGTGCCCAACACTGGGTACTGAACAATAACGCAAAGTGCTTATTTTCATTCGCTCAGAAACTGCATAAGGCTGGCATCACTGACACCAGAGAGCTCATAATCATGGTCAGGGAAAAAACCAGAGGGAAACACATTCAATTCAAATGCAGAAGATGGCATTATGAGAAAGGAACCGTTTCAGATGAATATGTTAAAGGGTTTGAGTAATGTAACAAATTTGAAGCATGACACTAAGGAGAACTCTCAGCAGAATGAGAATATGAAAGTGTTACTGCATCAGAAACCAGGTTCGTTCACTGAGTACAAGGCTGATGGGTGAATGGGTTTCGATGTGAACTGGGGAACAGTCAGTAGAATTGAATTGCAGATATTGCAGCTCAAACTAGGCTATCACGTGATGCTGTAGACAACAGCAGCAACAGAAGCAGGATTGTATTCAAACATAATCTGCCACATTTTCCCCAGGATATTCCATCAGTCTACCATTACCATCAAACCGAGTGATTGTTCAGTGACGAGTGTGGGTGAACATGCCACGGTCAGAACCATGTGTACCTAAAGCTGATGACAAACCATCAAAGCTACGGCGCTTGAGTGGTTTCATTCCAAACAGCAGAACTAACATCTGATAGAGAGGATGAAATGATCCCAAGACCAACAGATCAGATCTAAGCTCTGCAGTCCTGCCACATGCAGACATAAGTGTTGGTGTACTCTTAAACAACTTACTGGAGGAGAGGACACCAGAAATATCCCCATCCTAAATAATGGAACAGCCCTGCACCTCAGTGAAAATGACAAGGATATAGTATCTGCACCATCCTCAGCCAGAGGTGTTGAATGATTCAACTCACCCTCGCCATGATGCCCACAGAATCACAGATGGTAGTGTTCAACAAATTCGATTCGCTGCATGTGACATGAGGAAACAGCTGAACACAGTAGATACGACAAAGGCAATGGGTCCTGACTCCATTCCTGCAATAGGACTGAAGACTTGTGCTGCACAACAAGCCGTGTTCCTGGGGAAGATGTTTCATTACAGCTCCAACTCCGACATCTCCCTGACAATGTGGAAAATTACTCAGCTATGTCCAGTCCCCTAATAGATGAATAATTACATTCTGACCATTTCACACCCCCTCAGTCACTTCACGATAAACAAATTGGTGGGAGTTCATCTTGACAGAGTTGTGAAGCAGTACAGAAATAACCCGCTCAGTGTGGTTTCTAATAGGTTCCTATGTGGAGATGGTGCTGTTGTGGAAATGTCACTAGATTACTAATCCAACACAGGATTATGCTCTGGCAGCTGATGGAAGTTTAAAAAAATAAAATATCAAGATCTAGAATCTGGTGATGGTCACAGTGACCTTGCATCCAATGTTGATTGTAAACATCGATCTCCTTCCACAATGTATTTTCAGGAAGTGAATCTCCCGTGCTTTCCTGGTCTGGTCTAAAAGTGACTCCAGACACACAGACATGTGATAAAGTCTTCAATGGTCCCTGAAACAGCCAAGCAAGACTCTCAATTGAATCACACTGCTCCAAGGTCTTAAAGGATAAAACCAGTTAGAATAAACGGCACCAGCCACCATATCAGAAAAGGGAACGGGAATCACAGTCCTGTTGACCCTGCAGCAACCTCCTTCCTAACATCTGAGAGCTTGTGACAACATTTACAGTGCTTTCCCACAGACTGCACAGAAACATCGGGAAAGGAATAGGTCATACAACACATTGCGCCTTCCCCATTCTAGTTCATGGAGAAAATCTCCACAATGCAGTTTTCCCGAAACAGTGTTCATATCCATTAGTATGTTTAAACATTGTGAAATATAAAATAAGAACTGTTGTAGTCCCTTCAGTCCATCAATCTTGCTCCTCGATTCAATATACAGGCAGTTTTCTGATAACGCGGGTTTATTAAACGTGATTTGACAGCAATGCGATTCGTGAATTGTGCACCTTTTCTCTATAAAGTGAGCTCCCGCTCACTGTGGCGCGATTCCTTGCCAGGCACCAGCTGAACAACAAAACCCAGCTTCAGGATCCTCTGTCTGCAAAATGCACCCTCTGAGTGTTCAGCTAAAACAGGAATGCAATCCCCTCTGCAAAGCCTTAAACCTGAGCCTGAATCGGGAAAGTGTTCTCTCCAATTAGAAGGAACTTTATTTCAAACTGGGGGAGAATCTTGGGGAGAAATGGAATTCCATGTTGGCATCAGGTGGTCAGTCAGCCCTGCGCGCTTTCAGGTGAAGAATTTGGTGAAAGGTGCAGGGATGTAGCCAGTGACTGTATTGTGAAAGTGTTGTGTTTACAGCACTATTTCATTACAATATATGATTTAAAGGTTTAATTAGACTGCGCTAGGGTGTGTGTGTTAGACGAACTTTAATTTTGGTTTTTTACTGATATTTTGCGGTTTACCCATTATTCTGTTTTCCCCATAGGCCACATTATTATTATTACATGATTTTCTGCAACACATGTGATGTACAGGAACACAGCTACCACGTTATTGAAGAACAACCTGTAATGATATTTGATCCTCTATCTTCATACCATACCCTGCTCTCTCCCTATCCCTTTAGTTTCCAGAAATCCATTTTTATATTCAGTGCCTTGGTTTCCACAGTCTGATCTGGGAGATAATTCTCCAGGTTCACCAGTCTCTGAGTGCAGACACTTATTCTCATCTCAATGCAGAGTGGTCTGTCTGTACCTAATACTGTGGCCCCTTGTTTTGATGTCCCAGCAAGGGAAATAGTCACCCCTGCTTCCAATCTGTCTTGTCCTGACAGAGTTATATATATTTCACTGAGATCTCCACTCATTTTCCTAAAGCCCATGGAATTCAGGCCTAGCCACCCCAGATTCTGCTCCCACAACAGCGATCAGTCTGGTCATCTTCGCTGCTCTCCCTCAATGTCAGGTTTGTCCTTTATTAGGTAAGAAGACCAAAACTGTACATAATACTGCACAGTGTTCGAGATGAGGTCTCACCAACGCCCTGCAGTAAAACACCCTTACTCTTGTATTCAAATCCCCCTGAAATGAAGGTGAATACACGATTTATCTGCCTATCTGCTTTCTGCTCCTGCAATATTGCTTTCAGTGACTGGTGTACAGGGAGATCCAGATCCTTTTCAATGTTACAGCTCCCCACTTGTTGGGTCTGTGTACACTGGTCAGCGTGCCAATGCCATTCCCAGTACTGACTTCATGATTCAGATCTCATTGCCCTACACTGACCTCGGAGGGCTGCACAGAAGAAACAAAAATACAGTTTAAGTTCCTTTATAGATCAACATTTTTCAACCAATCCCTTTTCAAATGATAGGCTCCAGTTCTGTTTTTCCCATCAAAGGTCACAATATCACATATCCCCCGCCTCCCCTCCCCATTGCTCCTCATGTGCCACATATTTGCCCAGGCACTCCACTTGTCTCAATCACCTTGGAGCATTTTGACATCCTGCTCACTCACTCACAATCTGATATTGTTTAGTGCCATCTGCAAACTTGAAAATATTGTACTTGATCCACTCAATCATACATATGATGTGTATTGGGAATAGCTGGGGCCCAAACCCCAACCCTTGCTATATCATCCAAGCCTTCCATTCAAAAAATGCATTCTTTTATTTCTACTCACTGCTTCCTGACAGCTCTCCCATTCTAAAACCATATTAGTCCCAATCCCAGAGGATTTGAATTTGCATAATAGGCTTTATCAAAAATCTTTCTGAAAATGCACATATTTCATTGATTGCTTCTCCATAATTATGCTAAAGGAACTTTCTCAAATATGATTCCCATTTGATCAATCTCTGTTGACTTTGTCTGTGCTCATTAATTTCAGTTCCAATACTTCCTCGAAAACTGTTCAGGTGCTAATTTCATTCTATTCCCTTTTTCTAAACAAACTAATGTTCACTAGTTTTGTTGGGAAGTTTTCTTTTTTGTTTCGTTTTCTTATGTGAAGACATAACTGAAGTATTTGCTCCACAGTTCTGCTTTTTCCCTGTCCTCAATTATCTGGTATCAGACTGTCAGAAAGCTGCACCTTTTTTTTTCCCGTAATTTTGCCATTGACATATTTTCAGAAGATATTACAAGTTCAATCTTAAAACCCTTGTTAACCCTTAAAACCCTTCAGAAACCCATCAATTCCTATCTTAAGCTACTCACTTATTGATCTTCCACAGCCATACAAACACAGAAGCACAGACTTTGTCCCATCAACAATACAGCACGGTCGACATAAGCCCCACTTACCAACACAAGACCGTAGCCGTGAATCTTATGGCATTTCATGTTCACAACCGTGTATTTTCTGATGGTTGTGAAGTTACCTTGATAATTCTTCTCTCAGGAAGTGCATTCCTGACCCCAGCACCCTCTGAGAGAAAAACAATCCTCAATTCCTCTCCACATCTAAAATCCTTCACTTTATAATGTGCTTCATTGTTCTTGGCCCTTTGCCTAAAAGGAACAGCTACCATCAATCCATCCTGTCCATGTCCCTCGTAATCCTATCCTTCTGAATCTCGGCCCACTCAGCCTTCTCTCCTCCAAACTAAACAGCCCGAGCTTATCCCGCCTATCTCCATAGCTCATATGCTCCATCCGAGTGAACATCCTGGTGAATCTCCTCTGAGCCCTCTCCACCACAATCACACTCTTCCTGTAATCTGGCTCCCAGAACTACAATCAGTATTCCATCTTGGCAAAAGCAAACTTCCGCATAGCTCTTATAATCTATGCCTTGATGAATAAAGGTTATATCTACGGTCCCTATGCTTTCTCAAATTGTGCATTAACCGGTTTAGTCACAATCAGGGATTTGTGGAGAAACACCCTCTGAGCTTCCTCGTGTGCTGCCATTCATTGAGTTCTCCCCTGTCCAGTTCCTTCTTCCAAAGTGCATCATTTCATATTCATCAGGGTTACATTCCATCTGCCATTGATCCACCCATCTGACCATTCCATCTGTATCTTCCTGTATCATAAGACCTTCCTCCTCACTGCCAACCACCCGGCCAATCTTTGTATCAAACGCAAACTTAGTTGTCACACTCGCGCCACCCCCGTCTATATTCACAGCTGCATCACTTATGAATACCACAAATAATCAGGTTAAAGATGACACAACACCAGGTTATAGTCCAACAGGATTATTCGGAGGCACTACCCTCGAAGAGCTGCTTCTTCATCAAGTGGTTGTGCGCTTTGAAATCTCGTTCCTCTGAATAAACCTGCTGGACTATCACCTGGTGGTATGTGATTTTTAAGTTTGTCCACCCCAGTCCAACACCAACACCTCCGTATCACAGCACTGATACAGCACTGATCCCTGTGATACACCATTGGACACCTGTCTCAGTCACACTAACAGCCTTCAACCACTACCCTCTGTCTCCGAACAGTAAGGTGATTTGGATGCAACTTGACAAGTCACGAATGACTCCTACTTGTTCCTTTGTTATTCTTTTCAGCTTGACACACTTACAGAATATCTGGGGATTCTCCCTAATCTTGCCCTACCAGCAGTTTTCTATGCCCCTGTTTTAGGCAGTTCTCACAAAGTGAAGAATTTCCTCATTATTGCGGTCTTAATTGCTCTGTCTCTTAAACTGCAATTATTTGCCTTGTATGTGGAACTGACAGCCAGGGAAACGTAATGTTTATTTCCAACTTGACATATGTTTTGTGAAGTTTCCAAGTTTCATTGTGACCCTCCTCTCATTCGTTCAAACTCTAAAGAACACAGGCCGAGTTTCCTCATCAGGCAATCTCGCCATCTAGGGATTAATCTGGACAATGTCCATTGTACTTTTTTGTGGTCAGTATATTCTTTCTCAGATTGGGTCACCAACATTTTACACAATGGATGTAGGTTTGCTCACTTCATTTCCAGACGTTTCTTTATCTTACAAGGTTACATCTTCAGTGGACCTCATACGAAACAATGCTTAAAATTTTTTGCTTTCCATTTATATGCTTGGATTTCTTTGTATTGCTGATGCTATTTCCTGTGGCGAAGTCACTTCCTGTTTCTTTTCTCAGAGGGTGGTTGTTGGGGTATGAAAACTAATAGCACATCGAGTTAGACATCTGTCAGGAAGACATATGGATTTTCTCCATTATTACTGTTAATCCCTAAATATCCAATATCACATGCTGTATAATAGATTCCAACAGTTTCCAACTTGCAGATGTCACGTTAATTGTTCGGCAGTTCTCCAAACTATGTCTTCTTCCTTTTGTAGATGCTTGGATTCCTTCCATTAATGTATAGTGCTTGGACCACGTTTGCTAACTTCCATTTATCCACAATGGCTTCCAGCCTCTGCAGAATGCACAGGAAAATGAAACACAGTCATCGACTGTGCAATTAATATTTCTGTTGCCGATATATGTCTGACATTTTAATATGAAGTACATTAGGTTTGTCAGACTTAGCAATGCTCAATCCAGTTACATTCTCAAATACCTCCTTGTTACTGACATATGTTGACTTTATGTCTTCAGTTGCACAAGCACGACATGATCACTTGGTATTTCTGAATGATTTTGTGGATCTTCCTCCGTGAAGACAGATGCAAAGTAACTGGTTATTTTTTTGGTCATTTCCCTGTTTTTCACAATAAACCCTCCTCTCCCGATTACCAATTTCCATATTTGACCTTGCTTTTGTTTTGTTTCCTTTGAAATACAGCTTGTAGACTTATGCAGTGTTTTTGTTCTTGTTTGTTAGCATTCATGTTCTGTTTTTGATTTCCTGATCAATTTCATGGCCCTTGTTTCTAGATCGTGAACTTCTCCGAATTCTCAGGTTTTCACAATGACTGAAATTCTTCCGAATCCACTTCCTATCATTAATACCTTTTCTAATTTGTGTTAAACATCATTGTGTCATTTTCCCTTTCTTTGGTGTTTTTACCTGAAATAAATAGACGTATTTTTCAGACTTTGCATTATTTCTATAAATCTCCTGGTCCTGACCAGATATATTCAGGAACACTGCAGGAGGATAGAGAAGGTATTGCGGGAGCCATGGCTGATATTGTTACATCATCGCTGGCCAACAGGTGAGGTCCCGGAGGACTGGGGGAGTAGCGAATGCTGTGCCTTTACTCAAGAAGGGCTTAAAAAGAAAAACTTTGGAACTATGGACCACTAAACCTAAAATCTGTAGCAGGTAACTTCCTTGAAAAGGTTCTGAGCGATAAGATATACGTGTTTTAGGAAAGACAGGGTGTGATTCGGAGCAAGATTAGAGTGGTGCAAGAAAAGCACAGCAGAGCAAGCAGCATCCGAGGAACAGGAAAATCAACGTTTCGGGCAAAAGTCTATCATCAAAGTTAGCACGGCTTTGTGCATCGGACACCATAGCTCACAAATTTGTTCGAATTCTTTGACGAAGTGACCAGCAACTTTGAGGAGATCAGGGTGGTATGCGTAGTCTATATGGATTCAAGTAAGGCCTTCAATAATCTTCCACATGGTGCGCTGCTCTGGAAGGTTAGATCTCATGAAATTGAGGAGGAGCTGACAAATTGGATATAAAGTTGGCTTGATGGGAGGAAGCAAAGAGTAATAGTGGAAGGGTGCTTGTCAGACTGGAGGCCTGGGACTAATGGATGCATCGTGGCGATGCTGGCACCACTATATATTACATATATCTATAATTTAGATGAGAATGTACGTGCATGATTTATAAGTTTGAAGGTGACAATAAAATAGGCGGTTACATGGAGAATGACAAAGGTAATCAGAAATTTCAGAACTTACAGCAGCACCTTGATCAGCTGGGGAAGTGAGCCGAGAAATGGGAAATGGATTTTAATGCAGATCAGTGCAAGTTCTTGCACTTTACAATCTCAAATCAATATCGGAGTTTTATGGTGAATGGCTGTGTCTTCAGGAATGTAGTTGAACAGAGGGACCATGGAATTCAGGGACATGGTTCTCTGAAAGTTGATTCAGAGGTAGACAAGGCAATGAAGAAGACTTTTGGCACACTGGCATTCATCAGTCAGGGCACTAAGTAGCGAATTTGGGGAGCTATGCTGCAGACTACGGGGCACTGATGAGGCCATACTTATAGCGTTATGTTCAGTTTTGTTAACTTTTCTATAGGAATGATGTTATTAAACTGGAATGAGTGCAGAAGAAATTTACGACGATGTTGCCAAGGACTCAAGGCTCTGAGTTAGAGGGAGAGGTTGGGAAAGCTAGGACTGTTTACTTTTGCGTGTATGTGACTGGGGAGAGGATCTTATTGAAGGGTATAAGATCATAACAGGCATGGATAGAGTGAATGCCCTCAGCCTTTACTTCCCTGGATTGGACAATCACGGACTGGAGGGCATCAGTTTAAGATCAGAGGAGTAAGAATAAAAGGGAACCTGAGGAGCAACTTTTTTACACACAGGGTGATACGCATATGGAATGAGCTGCCAGCAGAAGTCGTTAAGGTGGGTACATTCACAACATTTAAAATGCATTTGGACAAATACAGGATAGGAAAGGATTAGAAGGATGCGGGGCAATGGCTGGGAAATGGGGTTAGTGTGAATTGACATTTTGGTCGGAATGGATCAGTTTGGGCCGAAGGGCCTGTCTCCATGCTATAGGACTCTATAACTCTAACAACCATTGCTTATCTCCCACTGAATGTTATTTTTTATTTTCCCAATTCACTGGAACAAACTTGACCTTCTCGGCTCCATGCATCCATCATTGACCAAAATGTACAAACATTCTATATTGTATGCAGACGCTGTGTAAAATACAACATATTAATGTCACTACTCCTCCAAAGCTGCTTCAGAGCAAGGACATTGATTAGTCCTCCTGACGACACAACACCAAATCCGAAAAAACTTGATCTCTAGTTTGGTTCAATACATACTCTTCAACCCACCTGATATACATTTAGGGAATTTATTTTTCACAGTATGAGCAGTCACTTAGTTAACGCAGTTGAGATGCAACTTGAGACCATCCAATAAGACTGCAGTATCCATGATATTTGCATGTCTAATTTTCAGCGCATATGACGCTCAGAATTTCTGCGACAGTTTTAGTTTCGATATATATTACACCAATGTTTGCTTCTCCTTGTTATTTGTTAGCTCCCCTTAAAATGAATCTGAGGGACATGGTCTGTGGCGTCATTGGTGATAGATTTGGACAAGACATTCCGGAAGGGTCACCTTGTGATACAGGCCAAGCGTTAATAACCTTCTCCGCTCTGTCTGGATAAGGGTCACCATATTCCATCTGCTCCTTCACACTCCCTGTATGCCTGTTATAGCACTGACCCCCGAACAAGGCTCACACTCTATTTCCAAATAAGGCTCAGGCATTTCCAAACTCACGATTGAATTCAGCAACTTTCTTCCTCACTTTCTCTGTCACCTACACAATACCCCCCACACTAATAATACTAAATTGATTTACAACTGTTGACTGACTCATTCCGGACACCTCACCATTCCCCCCCGCCCCACATCCACCAGCACTAACAGCAGGGTCACTCATTTCCACTCTCCCTCCCTCTCTCCCTTTCTCCTGTTCCAGGAGAAACTGTTTGGAATGGGACAGAAAGGGCCAAGCCGGGTGGTGCTGTGCCTGATATCTGTTCCCTCACACCCCCTTCTCCCACCATGTGGGGAGGAACCTGGCATGAGCCGGACAGAAACAAGATGGCTGATGTGGAGCTTCTGAAACATCCACTTCCCATCAACTGAGTAAAGAGCGACATTCAGTTCTCACTTTAAACCCACTGTCAGTTCCAACGTCAGTCCATTCAGTCCCAAACAAAAACCGATACCTCACTGCACAGAGATGCAGACACTGAAATGCACAGACATTGGTAAACACCCCAACATACTAACATGCACAACACATATAAGGAGATGGGCATACACACAGATTGCAACACACAGAGACACATACAATTGCACACAAATAGACACAAACACACATAGAAACACAGAGGCTGATACATAGGTACACAGATGTAGACACACAAATACACAGAAAACAATCACTTGGACATACACATACGGACACACACACACACACACACATATATACACACATGCACACACAGACACAAGCACTAGTGTCATTAAGACACAAATCGACACATTTTTTGGTTTATAAAGGGATCAAGGATTCTAAGGAGAAGGCAGGAGATTGGGTTTAGTGTACATACAAGAAATTATTGAATGGCATATTAGACTTGGTGGGCCGAATGGCCTCATTCTGCTCCTTTTTTCATGCTCATGTGGTGTTATGCTGTCAAGTATTCATTTTCTGAGATTGCAGCAGAGGCTGGATTTGATACATATTTGACTGGAAAGAGTCAGTGGGAATGTGGGACAGGTTTGGAGGGCAGAATATTTTATGGTTATTCATAATTATTATATCCTTAAGTGTGAAAAGAGGTGGTGATTTGATGTGAGGTTAGCACAATTTTAATGTAATGGGTCCGAAAATGAAATAAAGATGACCCTTTCCATTTAGTGCTGTGCGGTCTGTGGTATCCTCATCCTCAGGGAATAGGGAATATTGAGGATACTTTGAGGATGGAATATAGACTGAACTCGACTGATCTTTGCTGGACAGGAGAGTCAATGTTTATCGGGAACAGACAGAAGAGGGATGATCAGATACAATTGGACCAGCCATGAGCATTCTGAATGTGTTGTTATCTCAATCCACCCTCGATGCTGTTGTAGAGATATACTGCTGCCCCTACTCCATGTGTTGTTCCCTCAATCCACCACTCAAAGCTGTTACAGAGATATACTGTTGCCCCTACCTCATGTGTTGTTCCCTCAATCCACCCTCGATGCTGTTACAGAGATATACTGCTGCCGCTACCCCATGTGTTATTCCCTCAATCTACCATCGAGGCTGTGACAGAGATATACTGCTGCCCCGAACCCTTGTGTTTAGATTAGATTACTTACAGTGTGGAAACAGGCCCTTCGGCCCAACAAGTCCACACTGCCCCGCCGAAGCGCAACCCACCCATACCCCCACATTTACCCCTTACCTAACACTATGGTCAATTTAGCATGGCCAATTCACCTGAATGTGTTGTTCCCTCAATCCACCCCTCGATGCTATTCCAGGGTAGGGGACCACCCCAATCCGTCAGACACGATCGTTATAATGAGACAAGAGGAGACCATTCTGCCCCTCTAAGAAATTACACAGGAATATCGAATTAAGTAATTCAGATCGTTGGGTATATTACACAGACCAGGACGAGGCCATTCAACCCGCCTGAGCGGCTACACAGGAACAGGGAATATGTCGCTAGCAGGAAATAGTGAGTAGAGAGAAATGTTTACTTTCAGGCTGCAAAGCTCTAACTGATGGAGTGCCTCAGAGATCACTGTGGGGTCATCAATGACCAATAATCTGTATCAATGATCTGGAGGAAGGGGAGGGAATGGCTTGGAGCTCAATTAGCACGTACACCAAGATTCATTGTGTCGTCAAATTGAGATACTGAGTCTGCGATATGATTATAGACAGGGATGGTTAGTGTGCAATCCTTCAGTAGAAATAACATAACGTAAATTGTCTGTTTTGGCATGAAGGATAAAATAATGGTAATCAATTTAAATGGAGAGAGATTGCAGAACTCTGTGATACAGGAGGTTTCCATGTTCCTGGGACATGAATCATGTGAATTCAGTCTGCAGATGCAGCAAGTGATTTGGAAGGTAAGTGGAATGATGCTGTTTTTGACAAAAGGTTAAGGTTTAATTGCAGGAATGTTTTACTGCATCTGTACAGGGCATTGATGAGACCACATCTGAAGCACTGTGTACAGTTTTGATCCCCTAACACTAAAATAACAGGATATAATTATTTTTGAAATTTTCAAAGAGGTTTCCCTTTTCTCATTCCTGGGATGCCGGCCTTTGGTTATGGGGGATAATCAGTTCCGATCTTCGCCTAGAAATAGCATTGAACCACCATGAATTTCAGAAAAGTGCATCAGCTGGATGGATATTATCTCTTGTCAGGGAGACTAAAGCTAGAGAAAATATTTGAAGAAAAAGATGTATTGAAATTAACACACAATACTATGAAGACACCTACCAATATTTACAAATTACACAGACACGTGTAAGTATGTTATCAAATTATAAAATGGGGACATTTTTTGAGATTGAATGGAATTGTATACAACAGGAGCAATGATGCCGCTGCATATAATCCATAATCAGGTTTTCCCGAGAATGTTCCAGGAGAGCACACATGGTCCAGTTTGGTGTTCAGTTGACATTATTGTATGTTTCAACACAGAGAGGGAGAAAATTGTTCACTGCCTGAGAATCAATAGCCAATTGATCCCTTTCTCTTACTTTGTTCCACCAGATAGCAAAGTGTCAGTCTATAAAATCCCTGAGTTATCTTTGCCACTTGTGGTGGATTCCTGGTGAGGATTCATTGGAAACTGTCATATGCCCGAAACAAAGGGAATTCAGCCAAATCCAAATGTTCCAGAAAGAAATCCCACAATCAGTAGCTTATTTGAACAGAATAGCTTCAAAGGCAGAATAACATTTGGAACACTCTGTCATTTTACTATTTGATATGAGTTCAACGTTCTGTGTCTGACATTTTCTTTCTAGAAAATGACCTAATCTGAGACCGATATCATTGGTACATCATTAAACTGGTTACATTTGAGATTGGTGTAACCAGTGGAGGTGTGAGACGCAAAAGGAAACAGTGACCCTCCAACATTGGCTAGAACACAAATGAGAAATTTTCAAAGGGCTGTCCAAGTGGAAATTCCCTCCCCAGAAGTTTGTGGTGCCTGGATGTTTACATTTATTCAAAGTTGTATTTGTTGACATTTGACAGAAAAGTGAATGTAGAAAATGGTATACAGACAGAACAGTGCTGGGGAGATCACAATCACATGACCCATAATCTTTGTGCATGGTGGAGCGGTGACAAAGTGTCTAATGGCACACTCCTGCTGCTCAGTCCTATGTTCCTATGTTCCATCCAACCACTCACAGCTCCTGCAAGGAGCAGTTGGAGGCCACTTGCTCCAAATACCTGATCCACAGTAACACAGCATCTCATTCAGTCCCTCAAGACTGTCACACACACACGGTTTAGTGTGGGTTGGAAAATACTATTTGGAAATCCAGGCTGGGTTCGAAAGACGCCTCTGGTCTCTTTGCAGAGTGTCTCCTCACTGCAACTTGTGCTTTATTTGTTGGTCATAATACAGGCCCAGATTCACTGTGAATACAACCCTCATATCTCACCCAGAGATGACTCACAAAATACTTTGCTCTGTCTGATTGCAACGTTCAATAACAGAACTTTTATGAAAATTACAGCTATTAAATTTGTAATTACAGAATATGAGGACAAAAGAAACCGGATCAGCTAATTCGGGACGATCAAGCCATTGTCTACCATCATGGCTGATCTACTATTGGCATTAACTCCTTTTTAATGTCCAATTATTCACATCCCTTAGCTGTCTGACAGCTCAAAAATCCATCTACCTCCTCCTTAAATACTTTCAGTGATGTAGATCCCATAACTCGCTAGCCCAGATAATTCCTGACATTGATTATCCGCTATGAGAGGAAAACATTCCCTACACATACATCGTCACCTAATTGATATGAACGAGAGGTGAACACAGGGGCTCAGCAAACAGTGAATGGCTCTGATGTCAAGTGAGTATTTGACTGAGGATGGCATCAGGATCACCTACTTATTTGAGCTAAATGGAAATCAGGTATAACCTCCCACTTGTCTGGGTCTTTCAGAGCACAAAGAAAGATGCTTTTGGTCGGTGGCCAACAGCCCTAACAGTTCCTGGACATCTCTGCAGGAGATCCTCAGGTTTGCCTCCTCAGCACAAACATCTTCAACTGCTATATCAATATCTTTCCCCATCATAAGATCTGAAGTAAGGATGATGACTGAAGATCACACAATATTCAGAGATTTTGTGCCCCCTCAGCTCCTGAACCATCTTGTGTCCATGTGCGGCAAGACCTGGACAGCATTCCGTTTGTGCTGGTAAAGTGTCGGTAACATTCATGTAACAGCGCTGCCAGACCCTGCACATTTCCACAGTTAATAGAGGAGCTCAATCAGCATCCCAGGCTGGTTGCACACTGATATGTGGAAGCCATTGAGCCCGTGGAAACTCATGAACAAGAAGAGGGACAGCCCATTCAATCCACCTGCCTATTCTACAGGAATAAGAGGGGTCTGGTCAGTACATCGAGCTGTTAAACAGGAACAGGCAGAGCCTAATCAGACCCTTAAACCTGTTTCATGAGACCCGGAGGAGGCTATTCAGCCCCACGAGATAGTTATACAGAAACAGGAGGACGTCATTGATACTCTAACATTACAAACCAATAAAACCGAAACTGCATTGATAGGGGGCTCCATGGTGTTAATCATGGTTCCATTGTTTGTAGAACGTGTGCTACCTTAACATGGTTTGCTGGCAGTGATAAGGGAAACCAAATATTTTGTGTAAAGTCTCAAGGAGGCAGCTTCCATCTCCGAGAAGACACTCCCATGTGCTCTATGTAGGTCAGAAGCTGCTGGGAAGAGTTAACTCTTTTATAATGAAGGTACTGTTGCTGCTGTCGGGATTATGGATGGTATTATGTTCATTGCAGGATCACGCACCAATTGAACTGCATTAACTGCATTCAAAAGCCTGAACCTCTCTCTCTGTTTCTGAATCGAAATAGGGAGTGGGGATGGTTGGGTGGAACGTTCTCAGAGGCTCTTAAACTATCGAGAACCATGTAACCCGATTGAAAAAAAGCCATGGAATTTATCACCTTAACAGTGTCTGTTTAGAACATCATGAGTGATTGTGCATCCCCCTGAATGTTCAATGCAATCACCTTATTCTCTCACAGAGCTTCACTCACTGTTCATGTTACCATCATCCCAGGGATTAGTCTGGTGAGACTTGAGAGAAAGTCTATCCACAGTACCCCAAATACTGCCTCAACACACTCAGGGATGATCACAATAATCCTTTCCTCTCACTTAGACAGCGCCGTTTCCTTTCTGTGTTATGAAACGCCATTATTTCTCTATGCACTACGACTGACATGGAATTTATAAGTTCCTTATATCTGTACGTCAGCATCAATAAAGCCAGCACCAGAGTTGCCTATGGAGATGTGCATCACACTCGGGGAGCATTTCAATGAGATCGAATACACCTAAAAGATGTAATGATCACCTACCTGAATAGAAATGAGCTGTACAAATACGGAAAACAGGGAGAGGGTGGGAGCTACCTTTACTTTTGTTCTTCTCTCACAGGATGTATGCAGCCCTGGTCAGGGCAGCATGTTACACCAATCTTAAATTGAGTGGCTGTTTCAGTTGTTCCACAGGACAGTAAAGAGTAAAACACATTGCTGGGGGCTTGTCGTGTTACAATTCAGGATAAATTCTCCTGGTTAATTAAAACCAGCAACACAGAAAAGATTTATCCAATGCGGTAATGTGTGATGTTTCTAGAGTCTAAGAACTATTTAAAGTAAAAATTAACAACTTTATTTCTTAAAGTTTTACAGAGAATAATAATCGAACGAATATTTACAACTTCTTCCTCTAACCTATCTTTGACTTCCCCCCTCCACAATACGAGTCAGATAAGATTCCTAATTAAGATTTACAAAATAAAACTTCTTATCTCAAAACCAGGAAACTTTCGGTTCTTCTCCATAGTCCTGTCTTCTTTTCTTCTGGGGGATTCTGCTTCACTAGTTACTAATCAATGAATATACTTTTAAGGGAACTATTTTTCAGGCAGTCTTTGCATGCTGGTATCTTGGCAGCTCTGCTCTCAACTGTTCAATTTTCCTCGGTCTTGTACCTCCAAACTATTGGATTGTGTCACTGGCTTTTAAGATTATCAATCTATTGCATTCAAACTTAATTGGAAGTGGGTCATTTGAAGTATAATTTTAACTGTTTGGCTGAATTTGTTTTTGTCTCAAGACAATGAGCTAATCGAGTTGTTCGATCAAATGTTAAATTATATCTATTTTTCAGAAGACTTGCTGCTGTCAGGTAGTTTAAAGGTGCAGTACACCCACATGTTCATCACTGAAGTCACACGGAAACCTGATTAGGGATGTTTGACACATTGACTTACCACAAGGACTTCAGCCAAGTAGATGAACTTTTATAACAAATGATAATGGTTGCTTTTAAATTCCACCACTTTCCTTCATGAGATATCAACAGACTATTATTCTGTGGCTGTAGATTATGAGTCAATGACTTTACTACCATAAACTGTCTTCCTGTACGTGCAGGGAACACGTCAAACATCCTCAAGAGCAATTATTTAGTGATGGACATGTGATTAGAAGGCACTTGAAACTGTTGCATCCAGATTGAACAAAGGCAAAAATCATGTTACATTCAGAAGTTGCACTGAGCCTGCAGACGAGACTGAGATATCATGATGGTGGTTTTGGACAGGATTGGTGAGTGGGGAGGACATGGAGATGTAAATCCGTGAGGGACAAAATGGATTATGGAGTTTGAGAACATTCTGTGTCCTTCTCGCTTATCAGTGAGTAATTTATAAAAAGTAGTTTGATAGCTATAATTTATAAGGAAAGGATTTTTTTGTTTGGAACTGAAGACATTGACTTGCACTTTCCACAATTTGTATATCATGAGCAGAAATTGAGTTCAACCCAGTTTAGTAGATAAATATAATGACTTACCAGGAACACCAACTATCGCAAGGATGGGATAGTAACCACCTTGAATAATCCAAAGGATATACAGGATCCGTGATGTTAATGATATCCAAGGCCAAGAAAGACAGTAAAGACCCGAGGATAAACTTCTGTCCATTGTTGGAATATTCCAGTCTAATGTTCTCAGATTCTGATACATTGCTGTACCATTCCAGTCAATTGTTCTCAGATTCTGATCCATTGTTGGAACATTCCAATCCATGGTCCTCAGATTATGAATCATTATTGTAACGTTCCTGTCTAATGTTCTCAGATTTTGATCTCTCCTCCCGCTCTCTCTCTCAAGCTGCTGATCCCTGTTAGTGCTGTCAGTGATGCTCCTACTCTCGCGATGTGATAGCTCATTGAACAGAGCCCATTTATATTTCAACCATGGAAACTCTCCACTGCCATAATTCGGATCCACTGAGATTGATATTAATCACAGTCACTGAACAAATAGCTCCAGTTAACCCCTTTGAATTCAATAATGATTTTATTAAAATTCAAAAGAACTTTTAAAGTTTACACATTTGGCATGGGATATGTGTGGGGGGTGAACAGGAAGAAATATTTGAGATGGTACATTGATTGTATGTTATCATTCAATCTGTCTTAGATATGACAGTAATGTCAAAGGATTGTCAGAACTTAAACAAGTTTCTCGGATTATAAATCAAAATATACTGTCTGTAACTACTGATCAGTGATTATAATGTCAGTAAAATATGTAGAGAGCGTTTCTAGTCCATAATCTGACAGAAAATTGCTTATGACAACATGAGTGATAACAGACAAATAGCATGGATATGTTAACAGGGAATATGATGTGACACACAATTCATATGATTATTCATGGATCAGAGAGGGCAGGTAAAGGTCCTGCTATTAATGTTATCCATGTCAATCAACTGTATTGAAGTAAATTTCACTGGATTTCAATTGCAGTGTGATTATGATATCGAGGCATGGCTGCTGAGAGTGGAGGGAGGGAACATGATATTTCCCAGCCATCAGTATTGGAATTTTATTCTTCATAAATCATATGAAGATCAAACTCAAGGGTACATTGCCAATGAGGAATGAGGAGAGCCAATATTAACCACACAACCATAAGAAATTGGAACAGAAATTTGGCCATTAGGCCATTTGAGCCTGCTCCGCCATTCCATGATGGCTGTTAAGCTTCTCAACCCCATTCTCACACTTTCTACCTGTAACCCTTGATCCCCTTTACAGATCCCCTATCTGTCTCACTCCTAAATATACTCACTGACCTGGACTCGACAGCCCTCTGTAGCAGTGAATTCCATAGATTCACCGCTGTCTGGCTGAAGAGGTTTCTCCTTATCTTTGTTCGAAAAGATCTTCATTTTCCACTGTCCCCTCGGGTACTAGTCTCTCCTACATTGGATACATCTTCCCAAAATCCCCTCTCTCCCAGGTCATTTAGTATTCTGTAAGTTTCAATTAGACCTCCTAACATCCTTCTGAATTCTACCAAATACAGACCCAGAGTCCTCAAATATTTTTTATATGATAAGCTTTTATTTCCTGGCACCATTCTCGTGAATCTCTTTGGAAAACACACCAGGACCAGTGCATCCTTCCTGAGATATGGGACTCAAAACTGCGCACAATAATCCAAATGTGGCGTTACCAAAGCCTTGTAGAGCCTTAGAAGAACATCCCTGCTTTTATATTTAAGCCTTCTTGAAATAAATATCATCATTGTATTTGCCTTTCTAACTACTGACAAACGGCAGGTTTACCTTTCAAGACTTCTGGACTAGTCTTTTTGCCCTTCAGACTTCTGAATTTGCTCGCTATTTCGAAAATAGTCCATGCCTCTATTCATCCTGGCAGAATGATTTCCCACACTTTCCCACATTGTACTCCATCTACCACTTCTTTGCCCACTCTCCAAACCTGTTAAAGTCCTTCAGCAGGTGAAAGTGAGGACCACAGATGCTGGAGATCAGAGTCAAAAAGTGTAGTCATAGAAAAGCACAGTCTGTCAGCCAGCATCCGAGGAGCAGGACATTCGACGTTTCAGACATAAAGCCTTCATCAGGAATGTGGAGTGGGTGGAAGGGGGCAGAAAGATAAATGTGTGTGGGGGGGGGGGGAGCTGGCGCTGGGAGAATGGTAGCTTGGAAGGCGACAGCCAAATGAAGGTGGGTGATGATCCTGATAGATCAGAATGGAAGGTGGATTTGATGCTTGGGAAGGTAGATGGACAGGTAGGACAGTTCAAGAGGGCGGTGCTGAGTTGGAGGGTTAGATCTGGGATAAGGTGGAGGGAGGGGAGAGAAGGAAACTGGTGAAATTATCCTTGATACCGTGTGTTTGGAGGGTCCCAAGGCAGAAGATGATGCGTTCTTCCTCCAAAAGTCAGGTGGCTAGAATTTGGCAGTCGAGGAGGCCAAAAGCTTGCAGGGCTTTGGCGGAGTGGGAGGGAGAGTTAAAGTATTCGGCCACAGGGAAGTGGGGTTGTTGGGTTTCCGTGTGTTCCCTGAACCATTCTGTATGTTGACATCCTGCCTCGCCAATGTATAGGAAACAGGAGCAATGGACTGACTAGATTAGGTGTTTGGATGCACAGGATGTTCTCTGCCTGATGTGGTAGGATCCTTTGGGGCCTTGGGTGGAGGTGAGGAGGGAGGTGTTGGCACAGGTTTCATATCTCTTGCAGTGCCGAGGGATGGTGTTGCGAGTGGAAGGTGGCTTGGTGGGGGCGTGTGGACCTAACGAGGGAGTCGTGAGGGAATGGTCTCAGCAGTATGATGATAGGGGTGGGGAGCGAAGTATATCTCTGGTATTGGGGTCTGACTGTTGGTGGCAGAAATGGTGGAGGATGATGCGTTGTATCCCGAGGTTAGTGGGATGGAAGGCGAGCACCAGAGAGGTTCTAACTTGTTGTCGTTGGAAGGGTGGTGTGCAAGGGCGGAGGTGTGGGAAGTTGAGGAGATGCACGAGACCACCCTCCTGCAGCCGAACCACCTCTTCAATGCTACCTGTCTCTCTGTCTATCTTTGCACTGTTTGAAAGCTTAGCCAGAATGCCCTCAGTTCCTTCATATAGATAATGAATGCAAAAAGTAAATAGTTGTGGTCCCAACACTGAGTTTTGTGGAAAACCACTTGTCACTTGTTGCCTTCCAGAGAAGAGCACTTTTATCCCCACTCTATGCGTTCTCTCAGGCAGCCAAACTTCTATCCATGCTATCACCTTGCCTCTAATATCATGGGCTCATACCTTTCTCAATAACCTCATGCATGGCACTTTGTCAAAGGATTCTTGAGTGCAGATGGATAACATCTATTTGTTCTCCTTGATCTAATCTGCTCATTACTCCCTCATTGTTTTCTAGCCGGTTTGGCAGGACTGATCTCCCCTTGATGAAACCATGCTGACTCTGTCCTATTTTACCAAACACCTCCAAGTATCAGAAATCCCATCCTTCACGATGGATTCCACGATGTTACCCACAACCAAGGTTAGGCAAATCAGTCTGCAGTTTTCCATCTTCTACCTAACTCCCTTATTAAACGGGGTGTCATGTTAGCAATTATACAGCCACTTTGCCGTTTCCTGATTTTAGTCATTTCTGAATGATTACCACTTACGCTTGCACTAACTCTTCAGCTATCTCCCTTACAAGGCTGGGGTGTAGTCCATCTGGTCCAGGTGAGCTATCCACATTCAGCCCATTCCCTTTTCTAACATGCTCTTCTTGGTGATGACCACCATATTCAGGACTGCCCTCTCACTCTCGTCAATTCTTGAGAAATTACTCGTGTCTTCCACCGTGAAGACTGATGCAACGTTCCTCAGCCATTTCTTTGTTTCCCACTACCGTCTCTCCAGCATCATTTTCCAGTGGTCCATGTTCACTTTTACCTCTCTTTTGCACTTTATATATTTAAAGAATCTCTTAAAGTTTCCTTTATATTAATGGTTAGATTACTCCCATATTTAATCTTCTCCCTCCTTATTTATTTTTTCCTTGCCTTCTGTTGGCCCCATTCTCCAGTTTCCCTTTGCCCTTCACATTGCTTGCGCTTTTACTTATACAAAATCCCTGACTTCCCTCGTCAGCCCTGGTTGCCTCATTCTCCCTCTACAATGCCTTTATTGCTCAGCATGTATTACTGCAGTGTCTCCTGAATTAATCTTGGAATTTTCTGCCATGACTGTTCTGCTGTCTTTCCTGCTAGGCCCCTGTCCCGGTCAATTCTACCCATTTATTCCCTTGTGCCTCTCCAGTTGCCTTTATTCAGCTGAAATTCTGTTAACTCTGATTCTACTTTCGCTCTCTCAAATTGCAGAATAAATTCAACCATGTTCTAATCACCGCTTCTGAAGTTTCTTTCACCTTAAGCTCCCTTATCTAGCCTGCGTCATTAAATCCAGTGTCATCTGTTCCCGAGTGGGCTCCCCCACATGATGCTCCAAAAAGCCATCCCATAGACATTCCTCAAATTCCTTTCCTTGCGATCCACTCCCAACTTGGTTTCCTATTCCACTTGCATATAGAAATCCCCCTATGATCACTGTAACTTTGTCTTTCCTAAAGATCTTTTCTATCTCCTGGTTTATCTTGTACCACAGCTCCTAACTACTCTTTGGAGGCCTGTGCAAGTCTCCAACTGTGGTTGTCTTATCTTTGTGATTCCTCAATTCTACCTACGCAGATTCTACACATCTGACTTTACTTCCTTTCTTACTATTGATTTAATTTAATTTCTTATTAATAATGTAAACCCACTCCCTCGCTACCTATCTTTTCGATAGGATATATGTCCTTGAATGTCCTGATCCCCTTGCAACCACTTCTCTGTGATGCCCATCACGTCAAACCTACCAATTTCAGTCTATGCCACAAGCTCATTTATTCTATTCCTTATACTGCACGCATTCAGACATAACCCCTTCAATCTTGTATTAACGGTTCCTCTTCTCATTGTTATTTGTTTGTCCGGTGTGCTTGAAGTCTGATTGCTTACACTTTCCATACACTCTGTCTTATTTGCGTCTGTGCTGGAGATTTTAATAACCTCTCCTGAGCTCTGCACATTTACCTCCTCTTTTCTAATTTAACCCTATAAAGATGCAAGATTGTTAAAATACTCTTACGATGTGGAGATATATGAATTGAAATGTGAATTTAAAAACCATGGACGAGGTTTTCAACCTTTATCAGTCATTATTTGACCCACCGCTGAGATGCTGATCTCCCCCCTGTCAGTGATCCCCCTCATTGAGAATCTCTCGCCCTGTCTCTCACACCGGGTCTAGAGGGACTACACGTTCCTGTTGGCCCAGAATATTTAAATTAATTCACCTTCTCCCTAGAACTAATCTATTGTTCTTTTGGATTCTCTTCAGCGTCAGCAACCCGGTTCTGAGATATTATTGGCGATGAATGATCTGGGATGACAGCAGAGTCCTCACAGAGTACGGCACCAGACAAAGGTCTTGCAGTCTGTGGGAGTTTCTAAATGAAATTTCTGTGTATTTCTCCACGTGCTGTCTTCTGATATAACTTCAGACTCGTCTGACACATCTTGCTCTCACTCACTCTGTCGCTCCGTTTCCTCTCCATTCCTTTTATCTCTCTTCACTTCCTTTTTTCTCTGTTAATTTTTCTCTCTCTCACGCACACACACACAGAGACACACACACATTCTGTTCTCTCTGTTGACAAATTGTGCTGTTGGAGAGCTCGTCGGTGTACAATGGGCTAAATGGCCTCCTTCAGTGCTCTATCAATTCTGAAGTTCTCTGACCCACAATAAAGACTTCAGGTGCCTGGACAGACAAGCTGATCCTGCGAAGGTCACAGTGCAGAATCATCCTTTATCTCTTTCTGTTGTCTGATATGCAGCAGCCTTGAAATATCAGTTCAAAAATAAGATAGAAATTCGAGCAGTTGGGAGAACGCTCACGAGATGATTTTGATGTCAGGTTTTAACAAGCAGTTCCCTCTTACAAAATTGGATTTGCCTGATATCAGCTCCTCCCAATTGACACCGCCCAGCTCGGCCTGAAGATGACGTAATTTTCCTTCCGCCAATTCAGTAGATTCCCACAAGGTCCTGACATATCCGTGTTCACGTTTTCTTAAATCTGAAGGAACTGTGACCACTGTTTCTAAAATTATGTCCCACTGAAAGGTCAGTCACCTGACCAGGCTAAATAGCCAATACGAGGTCCAGTATGGCTCTTCCTCTCATTGGACTATCCATATACAGCTGCAGTTAACAAATTTTGCCCCGTCTAAGCCCCTTGCTCTAATGGACTTCCAGTCATTATTGGGGATATTCAAGTCACTCAATATGACCACTCTTTTTTTAATACATCTTTCCTTAATCGACATACATATCTGTTCCTCAATCCTGCCGTGGCTGTTGGAGAGATTATAGTAACGCAGTGCTTGTATCCATCTTATTTTTGAGCTTGACCCTTATTGCTGCAGTGGATGGTCCCTCCTGTATGTCCTGTTCACGTGCAGATGTAGCATTCTCCCTGATCAGTAAAACAACTCGTCCACCTCTTTTAACTTCTTCTCTTTCTCGCCTAAACCAATGAAACTCTGGATACTTTGAACGGCCAGTCCTTTCCCTCTCTCAACCAAGTCTCTGTAAAGCCGCAACATTATAGTCCCATGTATGGATTCAGGCTCCCAGTTCATCGTCCTTACCCATAACAATTCTTGCATTGAAATAAATACACTTCAGCCAAACTCCATCAAATTCTGACCTGATATTTGGTTTGCGTTTCCCTGATGTAAATTCCTCCTCGTCTATTCTCTGGTAACAGGAGATTACAAAGGACTTTTGGTAAAGCGGAAAATATTGTAAACAGACAATTTCAGTTTCCTCCCTTGTCCCTTCAATCTGTACATTTCATCCCACACTGTCCAATTCCAATAAACTGCTGGGTAATTATTTTGCTTCAAACAACCGTCTCCAGCCTCTCACGGCACATTCTTCAACTCGCTCTAGACCTATTGGATTGACAGTTTTCTGATCCCTCTCTCAAACACATCTCTGTAATATTTGTATCATAGTTATATATACTCATCTGTCTTGCCTGTCACACTGCTCACATTAAAATCAGCATACTTCAGACTTCCAGTCCCATTGTGTTCACTCCCCTCTGCCAGTTTGTTGCTTTTCTTAGTTGTACTGGGATTAGTCTCCAACTGCTCTTCCGTCACTGTGCGTGTGGATGTACTGCTCTGGCTCTCCCACCCTCCCTCCCCCACCACCACTCTAGTTTAAACTCTCCTGAGTGACAATAACAAACCTGCCTGCCAGGAGATTGCTGCTGGTTCACATCCATCCCGTCCTTCTTGTGCATTTCTTACTGACCCAGGATTCCCAATGACCCACATATCTGAGATTGCTGCCAGTTCAGCTGCATCCCGTCCTACTTGTGTCTATCCTACCTACCCGGGAATCCCAATGATCCACATATTGGAAGTGCTGCCTACCCTACCAGCTCTTTGGCCATATTTTTAACTTTACTACCTTCCTATTCCTAACCTCACTGGCACGTGGCATAATCTAGTCTCCCCAACATTCAAATATGCTTACAGCACAACTCCAGCAAGTCCTTTACTTTGAAATGGATAGACTTGACAATAAAAGCTTAAGTATGATCTCATTAACCAGGAACGTGGAGCCCAACGAATCAGTCCTAATGATCATTGGATCTGATATTTGTCACCTCCACCAAACCTGTGTGACAAGATATACTTATGGAGCATCTATTTGTACATGGACGGTGATAAAAAGAAATTAGTCCAAAATACCTGAAAACGTCATCACAGATGGGTGCCAGTCAGCCTGTTTACTCTGCTTTGCTGTTCAATTGGATTTTAGCTATTCTGTTCCTTTTAATGGCTGGGCCTTTACCCCGGATCCCAGCGCGTCAGAAAGTGCCCAGTGTCTTTGTGCGCTCACTGAGTAAAGAGCATCTAGTGCCAGGCCATGGGGTGTGGGGAATCCCGGGGTGGCTCAATGAAAGGCTGCATGCAGTGACGGATGGCCTCAGGGTTTGAGAGAGACAGAGTAGGTAATCAGGGACATTGACTCACATAAGTAGATGCGCAAGATTCCCAAGCACCCAGGAAGCCTGAGGACCAGAGTGACGTCGACAATAAACCCGTCATATTTGCATCAAACACAAGCAAATATACTGTAGATGGCAGATACCTGAAACAAACACAGAAACATACTGTGGAGAGAGAAAAGAGGCAATTCTCCCAATGCAGAGATTGCAAAATCTCCAGAAAGACAGGGTCCAGAGATTGGAATTGAACCCCAGTCCCTGGCACTGTGAGACAGCAGTGCTGTGTCACCACGCTATCCAATGATAGACAATAGGATTAGGACAGTTACATTAGTATATTTTCAACAGTTAAGTTAACATGAATGCTCACACGCAGCCTACCTAAGATTGGGAAGCCTTTATACAGCAGCAGAGGACAATTCAAGAAGCAACAAAGTGATGAACACGAAACATGTCAGCTAGCTTGCTTTAGAAAAGGAGATTGCAGGGGTTTTGTTAAGATATATAAAAGGGGAGAGTGAACATTGGACAACCAGAAATTGAGGCTTGCTGCAGAGAAATGGAAAACAAAGAATTGGAGAATGACCTGAATAGGTACTTTCCGTCAATACTCAATGGTAGATATTATGAACAATCCAGACCTTAAAGCGAGTCAAGGATGAGGAACGGATGTAGTGATCAGGGTTGAGGAGAAGGTACTGGGGAAGCAGCTTTGTTTGAAAATAGATAAATCACACAGACTGGAAGGATAACAACCAATGTTCTGAAGTAATTCACGGAGAAGATTGTGAAACCAATGGTCGCGACTGTTCAGGAAAAACTATCATCAGACAGAGTCCCAGAGAACTGGAAAATGGATAATGTACAATCTCTGTGTAAGAAGGAAGAAAGGCAAAATACAGGAAATCATAGGGCAGTATAGCCTGGCATCGGCCGTTATTAGGGATTTAGAGGGCATTGCTAGCAATGACATTGCAGAATAGTTGGAGGTGCATGGTAAAATAGGGCTGAGTCAGCATGGCTTCATCAAGGTATGGGCCCGCTGACAAGTCTGTCAGAATTCTATCAGAAGGTAATGTGCAGGTTTGACAAAGGGAGGATGTGATCTCATTTGCTAATAGGCAGTGTGTTAAATTTGAATCTGTGTTAAATTGACTCATGTTAATTTATTGGTTACAACTTGCATAAGCAGATGTACATAAACAAACGAAATTGCAGAGGAACCATTCAATAGTAGATAAATAAAATAAGAATGGAGGCTCGGGTGATGTGTTGTTTCTGCATGATGTGGGAGTGGTCGACCCCACGGTGGTTCCCAGTGACCATGTCTGGAGTAAATGTCGCATGCAAGAAAGACTCTGGTTCTGAGTCGGTGAGCTGGAGTTTGAGCTTGAAACATTGCGATGCATCAGGGAGGGGGAGAGTTCCCTGGATGCTGTGATTCAAGAGACAGTTACACTCCTAAGATCAACTGACTCAAATTCAGCCAGTGGTTAGAAAGCAGAGAGATTATCTCTGAGTGAAGTAGATAAAGGGATCCAGGACGTAGAATTGCTGGAGCCTCAGCCCCTGTCCGTGTCTAACAGGTTCAAGAGTTTTGTTCCCTGTGTGGATGGGATGGGGACTGCAGGGAGGATGAGCTGATTGGCCGCAACACCGAGTTGAGGAAAGCTTTCAAGTGGGGCAAGAGAAGAGAAATGTTAATGTAACTGGGGATAGTATAGTTAGCGGCATAGACACTGTTCTCTGTGACCCAGATTGAGAGTCCTGAATGCGGCGTTACTGACTGGTGTTTCGGTGAGGGATATCTCATCTGGGCTGCAGGGGAACTTCGAGTGTGAGGGTAAAGATCCATTGGTCATGGTCTGTGTCGGTACCAACGACAGAGATAAAACTAGGACAGAGGTTCTGCTAAGGGATACGAAGAGCTCAGAGCTAAATTAGAAAACAGAAGCAAAAAGGAAATAGGATCCGAATTACGGCCTGAGCCATGAGCTAATTAGCACAGGGTCAGCAGGAAAATGTGTGGTTCAAAGTTTGGTGTGGGAGAAATGGGTTTGTATCATGGGACATTGACACCAGACACTGGGGAAGGAGCGCACTGTTCTGATCGGACGGTCTTCATCTGAAACGTGTTGGGAGCTGAGTTCAAGCAAATCGCATAACTAGGGCTGTAGACTGGGCATGAAGCTAAATGGGGGTGGGGTGGTGTCAGTTATAGGGAAAATTATAAAACCCAAATTAAAGGAGCGGGTAAGACTGCAGATCTCAAGAAGCAGGCGTTTGGTATGCTTTCCTTTGTTGGCCACAGTATTGAGTGCAGGAGTTGGGACGTCATGTTGGGGCTGTACAGGACATTGGTTCGGCCACTGTTGGAATATTGCATGCAATTCTGATGTCCTTCGTATCAGAAAGATGTTGTGAAACTCGGAAGGTTGCAGAAAAAAATTACAAGGATGTTGTCATGTTCGCAGGATTTGAGCTGTAGGGAGAGGCTTAGCAGGCTGAGGCTGCTTTCCGTGGATCGTCGGAGGCTGAGGAGTGACCTTTTAGAGATTTACAAAATTATGAGGGGCATGGATATGATAAACAGACAAAGTCTTTTCCCTGGGGTCAGGGAGTCCAGAACTAGAGGGCAGAGGTTAAGGGTGAGAGGGGAAAGATATAAAAGAGACCTAAGGGTCAACGTTTTCACCCAGAGGGTGGTACGTGCATGGCATAAGCGGTCAGAGGATGTGGTGGAGGGTGGTAAAATTGCTACGTTTAAGAGGCATTTAGATGGGTGTATGAAGAGGAAGGGTTCGGATGTATATGGACCGGGTACTGGCAGGTGGGACTGGATTAGCGATATCTAATAACTGGACAGGTTGGACCGAACGGTCTGTTTCCATTCTGTACACCTCGATGACTCTAAAACTCTAAGTTATTCAAATCTTCAGCACAGACGCAGAGTATGGAAAGTGTTCGCAATCAAACTTCAAACACTCAGAACAAACAAATGACGATGAGAAGAGGGATGGTTCCTACAGGGCTGAACTGTTATATTGGAATGCATGCAGTATAAGGAAAGAGGTAAATAAGCTTATGGCTCATACACAAATTGGCAGATCGCCATCACGGAGACGTTGCTGCAAGAGGATCAGGATTGGGAGCTGAATATTCAAGGATATGCATCCTATCAAAAAGATAGGCAGTTGGGCAGAGGGGATGGGGCTGTCTTATTAGTAAGAAATGCAATTAAATCAATAATAAGAAATGATGTAAGGTAAAATGGTGTAGAATCTGTGTCGGTAAAATTGAGGAATGAAAAAGGTTAAAAACAAGTAGTTGGGGTTCGGTTCAGGCCTCCAAACAGTACTCAGGCACTGGGGGGCAAAATACACCAAGGGCTAGAAAGATGTGTAGGAAAGGTCGCCTATGTGTGGAACCAGAGGAGATGGGTGAAATATTAGACAAAATAATCTCGTCAGTATTTACTGTGGAGAAAGACATGGAAGCTCGGGAATGTGGGGAAATAAATAGTGATGTCTTGGAAAGAATCCTCAACAGAGAAGAGAAAGTTCTGGAATCTTAAAATATATAAAGCTAGATCAATCCTAAGTAGCTCATTAGGTCAATCCGAGAATATTGTGGGAAGCTAGGGAAGAGATTGCAGTATCCCTTACAGAGATATGTATATTAGGCACAGTAAGATGTTGGAAGACTGGAGGTTGGATAATGTTGTTCCATCACTGAAGGACTGCAGGGAAAAGCCAGGAAATTACAGCCCCATGAGAACAGTGATTGGGAAGTTGTTGGAGGAGATTCTGAGAGAAAAGAGATCCTTACATTTACAAAGGCAAGGGCTGATTTGAGATGGTCAGCATGGCTTTGTGAGTGGAAAACTACGTTTCACAAACCGGATTGACTCTTCGAGGAGGTGGCAAATGATAGATGAAAGCAGAGCAGTCAACGTTGTCCACATGGACTTTAGCATCTAATCAAGAGGAAGGAGGAAGCTTACTTAAGGTCGAGGAAGCAAGGATCAGACAGGGCTCCAGAGAGTTACGTTGGATGGCACGGTGTCTCAGTGGTTAGCACTGCGACCTCATAGCACCACGGACTCCATTTCGATTACAGCCCCAGGCGACTGTCTGTGGGGTGTTTGCGCATTATCCCTGTGGGTTTCCTCCAAGTGCTCCGGTTTCCCCCCCACAGCCCAAAGATGTGCCAGTTTCGTGATTCATCCATGCTAAATTACCCATAGTGTTCACGAATGGGTAGGTTTGGCACATTGGTCAGGGCAAACGGAGAGTAATAGGGTGGGGGAATGGCGCTGGGTTGGATACTGTTTGGAGGGTTGGTATGGAGGTGTTGGGCCAAATGGCCCATTTACACACTGTAGGGATTCTCTGAAGGTACCAGGAAGGAACCAAGAGATGGACTTAGGGCAACTAGAAGGGGGCATAAAAAAGCATTGTTGGGAAGGAGTAAGGAAAACCGTGAGGCATTCTCCACTTATGCGAGGAACAAGAGCAAGGCCAGAGTGAGGATAAGGCCAATCTGGGATAGTGGAAGGAACTTGTGCCTGGAGTCACAGGTGGTAGGGGAGGTCCTTAATGAATACGATGCCTCAGTATTCACTGCTGAGAAGGGACTTGTCGTTTGTGAGGACAGCGTGAAACAGGCTGATGTACATGAACAGGTGGATGTTAAGAAGGAGGATGTGCTGAGAATTTTGTAAAAGATAAGGACAGATAAGTCACTGAACCAGACTGGATGCATCCAAAGTTACGACAGGAAACAATGGAGTGGATTACTGAGCACCTGGTGATGACCTTTGCAGCCTCACTGTCCACTGGAGTCGGACCAGATGATTGGAGGCAGGAAAATATTATTCCTTTGTTCAGGAAAGGGAATAGGGATAATTGTGGGAATTGCACACGTGTCAGTCTTATGTCTATGGTGTGCAGATTATTGGAGAGGACTCTGGGAGACAGGATTTATTATTACTTGGAAAACCATAGTTTGATTAGAGATAGTCAGCATAGTTTTGTAAGGGGCAGGTCATGCCTTACAAATCTTATTGAATCTTTAAAGAATGTGACAAACCATCTTTATGGCTCATTCAGAAAGTACGGAGGCATGGGATACAGGGAAACCTGTCTGTCTGGATACAGGATTACTGGCCCACAGAAGACTGACGGTGATGATAGATGGAAAGCATTCATCCTGGAGCTCAGTGACCAGTGGTTTTCTGCAGGGAGAGGTTACAGGACCTCTGCTCTTTGTGAGTTTATGAATGACTTGGATGTGTGATTGAAAGAGGGGTTAGTAAGTTTCCCAATGACACAAAGGTTGGTGGAGTGGTTGATAGTGTGGAGGGCTATTGTAGGTTGCAACGGAACATTGACAGGATGCAGAGTTGGGCTGAGAAGTGGCAGATGGAGTTCAATCTGGGAAAAGTGTGAAGTCATTAATGTTGAAGATTAAATTTGAATGCATAATGCAGAGTTAAAGGTAGGATCTTTGGCAGTGTGGAGGAACAGAGGGATCTTGGGTTCCAAGTCCATAGATCCGTCAAAGTAGCCACCCAAGCTGATTGGCTTGTTCAGAAGCAATATATTGTGTGGTATTTCATTAGTTTGGGGATTGAGTTTTAAAGCTGTGAGGTTATGCTGAAGCTCTATAGAGACTCCACTTGTTCGACCCCACTTGGAATATTGTGTTCAGATTTGGTCCCTTCATTGCAGGAAGAATGTGGAAGCTTTAGAGAGGGTAAAGAGGAGATTTACCAGGATGCTGCCTGTACTGGAGGGCATGTCATATGACGAAGGTTTGAGGGATCTAAGGCTTTTCTCATTGGCGTGAAGAAGGGTGAGGGATGACTTGGCAGAGGTGAACAAGGTGATGAGAGTCATAGATAGTGAATCGAGAGAGATATTTTTTAACCCTCATATAAGTAGTTATTACAAGGGGGTATAATTCTCGGGTGATTAGTTGATGGTTAAGGGGAGATTTCATAGGTAGGTTCGTTACATACAGAGTGGTGGCTGAGTGGAATGCACTGCCAGCGGTTGCGGTAAAATTAGATGTATTAGGGACATTTAATATACTTCTGGATAGGCACATGGATGATAATAAAATGAAGGGTATGGAAGTTAGAGTCGTAGAGTTGTACAACATGGAAACAGACACTTCAGTCCAACCTGTCCATGATGACCAGACATCCCAACCCAATCTAGTCCCACCTGCCAGCACCCGGTCCATATCTCTCCAAACCCCTACTATTCATATACCCATCCAAATACCTCTTAAATGTTGCAATTATACCAGTCTCCACCACTTCCTCTGGCAGCTCATTCCATACACATACCACCCTCTGCATGAAAAAGTTTCCCCTTAGGTCTTTTTTATATCTTTCCCCTTTCATCCATAACCTATGCGATCTAGTTCTGGACACCCCAAACCCAGGGAAAAGACTTTGTCTATTTACCCTATCCATGCCCCTCATAATTTTGTAAACCACTATAATGTCACCCCTCAGCCTCCGACCCTCCAAGGAATACAGCCCACGCCTGTTCAGCCTCTGCCTACAGCTCAAATCCTCCAGCCTTGGCAACATCCTTGTAAATCTTTTCTGAACCCTTTCAAGTTTCCCAACATCTTTCCGATAGTAAGGAAATCAAAATTGCACGCAATATTCCAACAGTGGCCTAACCAATGCGTTGTACTGTCGCAACATGACCTCCCAACTCCTGTACTCAATACTCTGACTAATAAAGGAAAGCATAACAAACGCCTTCTTCACTATCCTATCTATCTGCGACTCCACTTTTAAGGTGCTATGAACCTGCACCCCAAGGTCTCTTGGTTCAGCAACACTCCCTAGGACGTTACCATTAAGTGTATAAGTCCTGTTAAGATTTGCTTTCCCAAAATGCAGCACCTCGCATTTATCTGAATTAAACTCTATCTGCCACTTTTATTTTTGATCTTATGGTCGGATAAAAGATTGGCATGTCATCAATTCCGAAGGGTCTTGTTCTGTACTCTTCTGTGTTCTACGTGTCGGATGGTAAACTGGGTAATTAGCTCAGATGAATGTAGAAGGTTATGGCGTTCAGGAGGAGTTAGTCAACTGGACAGAAAATTGGGCTGGATGGTAGGAGACTGAGGGTGGTGGGAGACATGTTGTTTTTCAGACTGGAGGCATGTGACCAGTGGTGGAGTGGGTCCACTGCTGTTTGTCATTTGGATAAATGGTTTGGATGGGAATATTGTCAAGTAAGTTAACTATGTTTTTTGGGTGACACTGAAATTGGTGGTAAACAGGACAGTGATGAAGGTTATCTATGATACAACAGGATGAACAGTACTGCTGGGATAGTGGGCTTAAGAATAGCTGATGGAGTTTAATTAGATAAAGGTGGGGTGTTCCATTTTGGTGAAACAAACCAGGGCGGGATTTGTGCAGTTAATGTTCGGGCCCTGGGTAGTGTTGTCAGTCTGTGACCCAGGGATGCAGGTACACAGTTCTTTCAAAGTGGTGTCACAGGTCGACAGGCTGGTGAAGTAGACGTTTGGGATGGTTACCTCCATTGGGTAGAGCATTGAGAGTAGAATTTGGGATGTTATGTTCTATCTGTACAAGACATTGGTCAGGTCACCATAAAAGCGTTGTTGATCAGTGGGAAGAACTCATCTGGTTCACTGACCTCCTTTTGTGTAGACGATCTGACATTTTAACCTGGCCTGCTCACATGTGACTCCAGACCCATTGCAATATGGCTAACTCTGAGCTGTCCTCTGGGTAATTAACAGTGACACCCACATCCCATGAATGAATAAAGAAAAATATATATGTACCTCTCGAACTCTGCAAACCCCTCCAGCTGCAGCGATCCGTACTGGTTTTGTAACATTGTTCAGGTCCTGACGACTCTCAGTAACACTCTTACCACCTCCAGCACCTTCACCTCTCCCTGTTCCGTTTGTGACATTGAACCCCGACAAGGATTCCCCTTCCCACTGCCCAACTCGTGCTAGCAGACCCTTTGCAATCCCTTTAACACTTACTCCTAAAACACTCTCTCACTTCAGGATTTTAAGTACTTTTTGGTGATCTTCTAAGCCTCATAATCTAATATGATACATTTTGTCTTGAGTGAGGGGCCGGTGGGAATTTCTTGCTCAGGTTTTGTCTGCTTCAGTGGAATGTTCTTTTGTTGAGTGATTTACACTGTCCTTTCAAATGTTTTCCACTGTTCATTTATAGGCACAGATTTCAGTCTGTTTCGCCTCTTTCCCTTGGTCAGTTCTCCTCTCAAACCCATGTCATTGTCTGTGTTTGTTTCTAGTTGTAGTTTGTCCTTTCTATGATTCACTTTAAAACTTTATATTTCTTTAAACTGCACTTCATCACAATATCCCGAAGGATCTCTCCAGGTGACATTACTCATTCACGACGTTCCATCACACAACGGTCGCTCTGAGATAGTTATGTCCCCGCCAGTTGCACAATTTGTTATTCAAAGAAACACTGATAAAAAAATCTCTGAACTCCTCATCCAATATCACTGTTGTTAGTGTGATTGTCCCAGATGAAGGGAATATTGACGTTTCCCAAAATTATCACAAAGTGTTTGTTAAAAAATTCCAATGCGTTCCTGTGTAATGCAGTGATGAGGAATGGAATGCTGTTCAGTGGCTAAAACTGTTCTGCTCCTTGTGTCCTTGGCAAGTAGTAGCCAGAATTTACATTCAGACTGACTCTACGTCATGATCTGAGGTCAAATGATTTCTCTGTACTGCCTTTGTTATCCATTATTGTTAGCGTTACCCATTTTGCCTGAGTATCCACAAGGCTGTGATCCATTGAATATTTATGCCCACCTTTTGTTTGCCCTGTAACCACGTCTCTCTTGTGTCTAAATTTCTTTTATCTCTGTGTCACAAATCAATCTACCTTATTGAAGAGAGTTAAAAATCACACAACACCAGGCTATAGTCCAACAGGTTTAATTGGAAGCACACTAGCTTTCGGAACAATGCGCATTCATCAGGTGACAGTGGAGAGCTCGATCGTAACACAGAATTTATGGCAAAAAATTACAGTGTGATGTAACTGACATTATACATTGGAAAATTGATTGTCTGTTAAGCGTTTCATCGTTTAGAATACAGTGATAGTTTCACTTCTTTCATGTGTTTCACAAAACATTTTTTTTAAAGTTGCATTCTCGTGTTAGCTGTGAACAATGGTGATAGCTGGACAATATGTTGAAGGTATTAGACCCCTGTGTTCACTGTCTAGGCCCTGATATTTAGATTGATTCTAATCTAAAAAGTGAGTTAAGAGTTTGACATAAATTCATGCACTTTTTGAGCTCAGAGTTCTACATGAATGCATGCAGTTTTTGAGCAAAGAACAATGTAATCCTGTAAGTAGAAATTCACCCCACAAAATATATGTGTGCCTGGGGGTCTTTGTCTGTCTGTGTGTGTTTGCTGTCTGGGGGGGGGGGGGGTTGTGAGTGTGAGAAAGTGTGTCTGGAGTGGGTGCAGAGTGTCTGAAGTCTGTGAGGTAGTGCATGTTTGAGTGTGGGAGTGTGTGTGGCTCTAAGGGTGTGTGTGGGTGTCTTTGTGCCCGTCTGTGTGTGTATGTGAGAGTGTGTGTGTAGGAATATCTGTGTATGTAGGAATATCTGTGTGTGTGTGTAGTGCAATGGTGATCACCTGTAATGTGACATGAACCCAAGGTCCCGGTTGAGGCCCTCCCTATGGGTACCGAACTTAACTATCAGCCTCTGCTCGGCCACTTTTCTCTGCTGCCTGTCCCGAAGTCCGCCTTTGGAGGATGGTCACCTGAAGGTCCGAGGCTGAATGTCCTGGACGACTGAAATGTTCCCCAAATGGGAGGAAACCCTCCTGTCTGTTGATTGTTGTGCGGTGCCCATTCATCCGTTGCCATACCCTTTGCTCGGTTTCCACAATGTACCATGCCTCCGGGCATCCTTGCCTGCAATGTATAAGATAGACAACGTTGGCTGAGTCACATGAGTACTTTCAATCTTTTCTGAGCACTTTCAACTTTCACAACATCCTTCCTATAGCGGAGATTCTGGAATTGCAGAGAACTCCAAATGGGGTCTAACATATTACTCTTGTTCCCTGAGTTCCCCAGTCTTTGTCCACAATAAGTTCTGGAGTAAAAAAAATGTGTTCAAGGTCTTAGACATATCTTGCTGTTCCACACATCAGTAGTCTTATTGATCTTTAAGGGACAGCATTTTGCCGTGTACAAGGTGGGAGGTTTTCCCACGCGTAATAGTGGTATCTATGTCCACAATCTGACAAGTCTTGCAGCGTCCACCGTGAAAGGTTTGTATGGAGTTGTCCTGAGGGCCATCCGCTTTATCCTCGAATACAACGTCTTCACTGTCCACTGTGCCACCCTCCAGCCTTTCCAGCACATCACACATGGTTATCAATGGTACAAATATCTTTGCTCGGGGCTCCACAATGTTCTGTGATACACTTAATCAGATCCTTGGGCTTTCCATAACTTTGTGTTTTAAAACCTTCTATAACATGCACTATTTTCAAGTCATAGAAATGTACAGCATTGAAACAGACCCTTCGGTCCAACTCGTCGATGCTGACCAGAAGATGTAAGTAAATACATCCCATTTGCCAGCATTTGGCCCATGTACTTCTAAACCCTTATTATTCATATACCCATCCAATATCTCTTAAATGCAGTCGTAGTATCAGTATCTGCTACTTTCTCTCTCAGCTCATTCCATACACACACCACCGTGTGCATCAAAAAGCTGTCCCTTCAGTGCCGTTTAAACCTTTCCCCTTTAACCTTAAACCTATGCCCTCTAGATTTAGACTCTCCAACCCCTGGGAAAAGACCTTGAATGTTTACCCAATTCATACCCCTCATGTTTATATAAACCTCTGTCAGGTCACCCCTCAGTCTCTGATGCTCCAGAGAAAGTAACCCCATCTTATTCAGCAGTAACCCTGGCAATATCTTGTCAACCTTTTCTGAGCACTTTCAACTGTCACAACATTCTTCCTATAGCGGGGATACTGGAATTGCAGAGAACTCCAAATGTGGTCTAACGTATTATTCTGGTTCCCTGAGTTCCCCAGTCTTTGTCCACAATAAGTTCTAGAGTAAAAAAAATGTGTTTAAGTTCTTAGATGTATCCTGCTGTTCCACACATCAGTGGTCTCACTGATCTTTAAGGGACAGCATTTTGTCTCGAATTAATCTTTTACTCAATATATTTATACAATCACTTTTGGATTCTCCTGATCATTCTCTGCCAAGGCTTTACTCAGCGGGTTGTGAGTTCATGTAATGCCCTGCCAGTATCAGTGGTGGACTCTCCCTCTTTATGGTCATTCAAGCGGGCATTGGATAAGCATATGGAGGTTATTGGGCTAGTGTAGGTTAGGTAGGCTTCGGTCGGCGCAACATCGAGGGCCGAACGGCCTGTACTGCGCTGTATTTTTCTATGTTCTATGTTCTATGTAATGCATGTACACTTTCTGTAATCCTGATTTCTACACAAAGTGTATTCCTACAGCCCCTGTGATCCTCAGCCCCTTGATCCAGCTGGCTATACCTGACATGTACCCCCTTTTCCTTGACCAAACCATCAGTAGACAGCAAGTGTTTACAAATGCTGTCTGCATTGACCTGCACACAAACAGGAACATGCTGGTGGTGATCACTCAATTTATCTCACTTTTAAAATATTCTCACTTACCCGACTTCCCTTTCCCTGCAAATAGACTCCCCAATCACCTTTTGAGAGTTCCTGGCTAATATTATCAAGATTACTCTGGCCCCATTTTATAACTTGAACTTGGGGACCAGCCCTGTTCTTGTCCATCGCTATTTTCAAACTAATAGAATTGAGTCACTTTGGCAAAATGCTTTCCCACTCACACGCCAGTCCCTTTTCCTACCTTGTTTCCAAAGGGGAGGTCAGGTTTTGCCCCTTTCTCTTTTCAGACCATTTACATATTGATTGGGAGTTTTCTGGAACACAATTAGCAAATTCCTCCCTTGCAAACGCTGAACATTGACAGTCCCAATCTAGGTTTGGAAAGTTCAAAAAGCCCAATCATAACAGCCCTTATATTATGATTGATATTTGAGATCTCCTAATAGGTTTGTTCCTCAGTCTGCCACTGAATATTCAGGGTCAGTACGATAATCATGTCAGAGTGATGACCCATTCTTATTTCTCAGTTCAACTAACATAGCTTCATTGGGCGATCCCACATGAATATCCTCTCTAGGTACTGATGTAATGATTCATGCAATGAAAACCCACCACCACGGGTCCTCTCTTGCCTCCCCTTCGATGTTTCCTGTAGCATCTCTACCTTGAAACAATGAGCTGCCAGTCCTACCCCTCCCTCAGCTTTGTTTCTGTGATAACTATAATCTCCCAGTCCCATGTTCCAATCCATGCCCTGAGTTCATCTTCCTTAGCTGTCAGGCCCCTTGCATCGAAATAAATGCAGTTTCATCATCAGTTCCCCCTCCCCCATTCCCTGCTATGTTCTTGCCTGCCTTGTCTACTGAAATTGCTGTCTTTAACTTGTGCACCAACCTCAATCTTCTTTCTGGTCTTATGACTGTTTAAGGTCCAACACCCTGCCAGATTAGATTATATCCTCTCAAGCAGCTCTAACAATTCGCCCCATCAGGATGTGGTTCCCCCTCCTGCTCCCAGTTCAGGTGCCTTCCCCACCCTGTCAACCTGTGCTGACACCTTCAGGTATCCAGGGACTTGCCCACCAAGGTCCCGGTGTTACTCAGTTCTCCAGGAGGACCTACCCTTCATGATGTATATCGTTCGCTTATGAGACTTCCCACAGTGCATTACCTCACAGTGATCAGAAGTAAACTCCATCTGCCATTACTCAGAGTGTGTACAACTCTGAGTATGACTAACTTCATCCAGTCTCCCCAACCATCCCTACCTCTAATTGTTGAGAGAATGCACAACCCTCCCTATTGCGTTAACCTCCTCCAGTCCCTCTCATGGACACCATCTATGTAAGCTTCTCCTGTTCCTGACTATATTTTCCTCCTGTTCCAATAAACCCTTGTGAACTTTGTGACCTAGTCCAATCTCTGGAGTGCTCTGTATAATCAGCCTCACTGTGCCTGGAACCTGGCTTCAATTCCAGCCTTGGCCGACTGTCCGTGTGGACTTTGCATGTTCTCCCCGCGACTGTGTGGGTTTCTTCCAGGTGCTCTGGTTTCCTGCTGTAGTCCAACATTTGCACGATACATGATTGGCCATCATAAATTGACTGTAGTATTCAGGCAAGTGTGTTTTAGGTGAGTTCACCATGAGGAATGCAGGGTTTATTGGACAGGGAGAGGGATAGGTCTGGTTAGGATGCTCTTTAGAGGATTGGTGTGGACTCATTGGGCCAAATGGCCTAATTCCAGTCTGTGGAGATTCTATTCAGGTTATTGTCCAGTCCTGTCAACCATCCCTGTCTCTTGAACCTTGCCTCATCCCCAATACTCGAGGAGAAAGTGAGGACTGCAGATGCTGGAGATCAGAACTGAAAATCATTTCCTGAAGAAGGGCTGATGCCCGAAACGTCGATTCTCCTGTTCCTTGGATGCTTCCTGACCTGCTGCGCTTTTCCAGCAACACATTTTCAGCTCATCCCCAATACTCTCCTTATATGTGAAATCTCCAACAATTTCTATAACATTCCTTGCTGATGTAAGCTTCTCCAGTCCTTACCGCGATCGATATGACTGTCATCTCTTTCTGCTTTTCGAATCCTCCCGATAACTATTGCCATTTGTTACATCACTCCCAATCACTGTTCCATCCTGAAAACCCAAAAACCTTTATATCTCTGTAAACTCATCTGGACTGTCTATACTTCCTTTTGACAGTCCCGTTCTGAGACTTTCTCTATATCAAAATTGTCATTAAGTGTAGGTAACCCTTATTATTGTAATCTCCCTCCAGCCTTACAGCACTGAGGATCTGTAGAAGCTCTCTTCAAGCCGACAGCCATCTCTGTGTCTGTAATCTGCTCCAGTCCCCAGAATTCATTCTCTCTTAGTTCTTCTGTAATCCATTAAACACTCTTTAACACTGTCTGTATAAGTGTAACCTTCACCAAAGACACAACCTTCCCTATCTGTGTAAATCCCAACACAGGTCGCTATCCCTCTAAGCTCCGTCTAACAAAACAACCCTCCATGTCTGTGTATTCACCTTCAGTCCCTACTCACCTGCCTATCTGTGTATCCTTCTGCATGCATTTTTGCTTCAGTCTCTTCAACTGTTCCTGTTAGTGTAATATCTTCCGGACCTGAAAACGCTCCCTCTCTTTAACTTTCTCAGGCCACACAGCCCTCACTATCTGTGACCTACTCCTGTTGGAGAACCCTTCCTCTGTGAACTGCTCCAAATCTTCAACTCTCCATAAGCTCCTGCAGCTCTTACAGCCTTCCCTATCTACCAAATCTCTTCCAGTCCCTAAAACGCCATCAGTCTGTGGAGACCCTAACACCATCCCTATCTGTGTTATCCTCTCAGGTCCCTGCAACACTCACGATCTGTAGATCCCATTCCAATGTCTGGGCGACTCCCGATCCTGTTCCTACAAGACTCATAAACAATGTAATATCCTCCCGTCACTATCATCCACCCTGTAAATTTAAGCTCCTCCTGTATCTTCATCCACCTACCCATCTCTATAACATTCTCCAGCTCTTCCCCCCATCTGTGTAAACATCACTATCCACTCGAACCCTCCCTACCACAGGAACTTCCTTCTGTTTGTGCTATGCTCCCTTATCTGTGAAACTGTCTCCAACCAAACTTGCTACCCCAATCTCTCAAAAAGGAATCCAGATTTCACACCCTCCATGTCTAAATGACCCCCAGAACCTAAGCCTTCCTATATCTATAAACATCTTCAATCACGATGACCCTCCATATCTCTGTTTGTTCCTTCAGATGATACAAACCTCTTTATCTCTGTAATCTGTTCAGCTCCCTAAAACACTCCCTGTCTGTGTAATCCAGCCCTGTCCAACAAACATCCATATCCCTGTAAACTTCTGTATCCATTCCAACATTCCCAACTCCATTAACCAGTCAGCCCTGCAGCTCTCCACATTTCTGTAACCTCCTGTGGCTCTGTGGTCCTCCCTCCTCGTGAAACCACCTCCAGTCCCCACATCCCTCCCAATCTGGGTCCTCTGCTCCAAATGAGACCATTGCTGTCTTCGTAAACACCTCCACTCCTGACAACTCTCCTCATTTGTGTAACTTATTTCAGACCCCATACTCTCCAGCTTCCTGCATACTCTTCCTGCCACTGCAACCGAAATCACAAGTTTATGTAATATCCATCAGTCCTTAAACCTCCCCAACTCAGTCACCTCTTGCAGCCCGAGCAAAACACCTAAACTAAGAAACCTCTCATTTCCCTACAATCCTACCTCCCTCCTCAAATGCCTTCATCACCATTAAACCTCACAATTACTGAAGCCTCCTTTTGGCATTGCAAACCTCCTAATGTCCTCGTGTCCTGATATCCCTCCCTACCTCTGTAACCGCCACCACCCTCCTTCTGGGGAACATGGCAGAGGAGAGAAGATTTGTAGAGTCTGGACCATATTACGGAGGCAGAATCCTGGAAATTACAGATTTGGTCTAATGTCTGTGGTGTGCAGATTATTGCCGATGACTCTAAAGACAGGATTTTAGACTACTTGGAAAACCATTGTTAAATTAGAGACAGTCAGCATGGGTTTGTGAGGGGTAGGTCATGCCTCACAAACCTTATTGAATTATTTGAGGATATGACAGAATACTTAATGGCTCATTCAGAAAAGAAGGATGATTGGGATACAGGGAAATCTATCTATCTGGATACAGGATTGGATAGCCCAGAGAAGACAGAGGATGGCAGCAGACGGACAGTATTGAGCCTGGATCTCAGTGACCAGTGGGGTTCTGTAACAATCAGCTCTGGGACTCTGCTCTTTGTGGTTTTTGTAAATAACTTGGATGTGGATGTTGGAGAGTGGGTTAGTAAGTTTGCCAATCACATCAAGGTTGGTGGAGTGGTGGGGAATGTGGAGGGCTGTTGGAGTTTGCAATGGAACATTGACAGGACACAGAGCTGGGCTGGAAGTGGCAGATGGAGTTCAATCTGGAACAGTGTGAAGTGATTCATTCTGGAAGGTCGAATTTGATTACAGAATACAGGGTGAAAGACAGAATACTTGGCAGTGCGGAGGAACAGAGAGATCATGGGGTCCATGCCCATAGATCCCTCAAAGTTGCCAAACAAGTTGGTAGGGTTGTTAAAAAGGCATATGTTGTGTTGGCTTTCCTTAGCAAGACGATTGATTTTAAGAGCCGTTAGGTTTTACTGCTTCTCTATAGTGACCCGGTGAGATCACACATGGAATATTGTGTTCAATTTTGGTCCCATTTTTACAGGAAGGATGTACAAGTTCTAGAGAGTGTACACAGGAGATTTACCAGGATGCTGCCTGGAATGTAGGGCATTTCGTATGAAGAAAGTTTGTGGGAGCTAATTTTTTTCTCATTGGAGTGAAGAAAGGGGTGGGGTGACTTGGTAGAGGTGAACAAGGTGATGAGAGGCACAGCGACAGTGAATAGTCAGAGACTTTTTCTCCTATGGCTTAATGGCTATTATAAGGCGGCATAACTTTCAGGTAATTGGAGGATGGATAAGAGGATAGAGAATGGTAGGTAGCTGGATGGACTGCAAATGGTGGTAGTAACATTAGATACATTCGGGACATTTAATAGACTCTTGGATAGACACATGGATAATAATAAAATGAAGGGTATGTAGGTTAGTTTGATCTTACAGTCGGATAAAAAGTTGGCATAGCATCATGGCCGAAGGGCCTTGGGCTGAACTGTTCTGTGTACTATGTTCTGTCTGGTAAACTGGGTAATAAGCTCAGATCAGTGTAAAAAGGATATGGCATTCTGGAGGAGCTCGTGAACTGGATACAAAATTGGCTTGATGGTAGGAGACAGAAGGTGATGGGCGACATGTTTTTCTGAATGGAGGCATGTGACCAGCGGTGTAGTGGGACCCCTGTTGTTTGTCATTTGTATATATGGTTTGGATGGGAATATTGGTTTCCTGGTAAGTAAGCTCCTTGGGTGACACTGACATTGGTGGTAAATTAGATAGTGGAGAAGATTATATGATGCAACAAGATTAACAGTACTGTTGGGATAGTGAGCTGAAGAATAGCAGATAGAGTTTAATTAGATAAATGTGAAGTGTTCCATTTTGGTGAAACAAACCAGGGTGAGACTTGTACAGTTAATGTTCAGGCCCTGGGTAGTGTTGTCGGTCAGTGACCCAGGGACGCTGGTACACTGTTATTTGAGTGTGGTGTAACAGATAGACAGGCTGGTGAAGCAGGCGTTTGGGATGGTTACCTTCATTTGGGAGAGCATTAAGAGTAAGAGTTGGGATGTCATGTTCTACCTGTAAAAGGTATTGATGAGACCACCATAAAAACATTTTTGATCAGTAGGAAGAACTCATCTAGTTCACTTACTTCCTTTAAGGAAGGACATTAAATATTCTAACCTGGTCTGGCCAACATTGGACTCCAGAACCACAGCAATATGGCTGACTCTGAGCTACCCTCTGGGTAATTAGCAGTGGGGTCAAAGAATGTTTGTCCAGGCAGTGACACCCACATCCCATGAATGAATAAATAAAAATACATATGTCTCTCTCTACATCTGCAAACCCCTCCAACTGCAATGATCCATACTGACTTTGTAACACGGTTCAGTCCCTGACCACTCCCTGTAACACTCTCACCATCTCCAGCACCTTCACCTCTCCCTGTTCCTATCGTGTCAATAAACCCTGACAATGATTCCCCATCCCACAGCCCTCCTCCTGCGAGCGGACGCTTTGCAAACCATTTAAAATTTACTCCTAAAACACTCTCTCTCATTCAGGATTTTAAGTACTTTGTGGTGATCTTCTCAGCCTCATAATCTAGTATGATCCCTTATGTCCTGAGTGCGGGAGCACTGGGAATATCTTGCTGAGGTTTTTACTGTTAAGTGGAATGTCCTTCTGTTGAGAGTTTTACACAATTCCTTCAAATATATTCTGCTGTCCATTTACAGACACATGTCTCAGTCTGTTTAGCCTGTTTACATTGGTCAGTTCTCCACTCACAAATATGTACTTGGCTATTTTTGTTTCTAGTTGGAGCTTGTCCTCTGTGATTCACTTTAAAACTTTATATTTATTTAAACTGCACTTTATCACAATTTCCCGAAGGATCTCTGCAGGTGACATGACTCCTTCACTAAGTTTCATCACACGGTCGCTCTGCGATAGTTATGTCCCTAGCCAGTTGCACAATCTGGTTTTCAAGGAAACACTGAAAAAAAATTAACCGATCTCCTCTTCCAATATCAATGTTAACCGTGTGTTTGTCCCAGATTATACAAATATTGAAGTTTTCCGAAATTATCACAATGCCTTTGTCAAAAAATTCCAATGAGTTCCTGTGTAATGCAGTGATGAGCAATGAAATGCTGTTCGGTGGCTCAAACTGTTCTGCTGCTTGTGTCCTTGGCAAGTAGTAGCCAGAATTTACATTCAGCCTGACTCTACTTCATGATCTGCGGCAAAATGCTTCGTCTGTAATGCTTTTGGTTTCCATTATTGTTAGCGTTACCCATTTTTCCCGAGTTTCTGCAAGTCTGTGAACTATTGAATATTCCTGTTCACCTTTTGTTCGTCATGTCACCACGTATCTCTGGTGTTTAAATCTCTTTCATCTCTGTGTCGCAAATCCATCCACCTTATTGAAGAGACTTTGTCCATTCCAAAAAAATACGTAATTTATTCTTTCCCACAATTTCCTGTCGCAAATCGATTCGCTGATGTATAGTTTTAGTTAAACTCTGTCCCATCCTGTTCCTTTCTGCTTGTCTACGGCCACATTCCCCGTGATGTTCTGATGCGTCACCTTTTCTCTTTGGATTTGGAAAGCTCCTTTCACCTGTCCCTGCGTCGTCTCTGTCAGTTTAAAGTCCTGTCCATAAACCTACTGACATGATTGGCTAGGTCACTGGCCCAAGCACGGTTTCAGTGGGACCATCGGAATGGATTTTTTTAACAAGTCAAGTATGGGATATGGATGTCTCTGGCTAACCAGCCTTTCTTGCCCAGCCCTAGCTGCCGTTCAGCTGAGTAACTTACTCGGCCATTTCAGAGGGTAATTGAGAGGCAACCATTTGCTGTGGGGATGTCATGAGGAAGGGCAGATGTCCTTCTTAAAAGGCGAAGTATTTGGATCTATTGTACATCAGTAATGGTATTTCTAGATTGTCAATTACTATTTTTAAAATAATTTATTTCAGATCCTACCATTTCAGATGGTGGGGTTCAAACCTTCCTCCCCCGAACATTAGCTGAGGTTTTGGATACATGCTCTAGCAATAACAACACTAGGTCTTCACCTCGCCTGCTCACAGGCTATTCACCCCTGAACACTGATACCAGTGCATCATGGAGCTAAACCCGTTTTTCCTTCATGATTGTTTGATCCTGATACCTTCCTGCACTCTGGTGATAGCACTCAGTTTCTCTCCATGTGGTATTCCTCATTGTAGGAGTCCAATTTGTACCTCTGTCAGCGCCTCTCGCTCTTGCAGCTACTCCAGATCCTGAGCCAACAGAATCCTCCACTCCAGGGAGACACAACAGCACAGGCCAGGAATGGAGACTGGGATTTTCCAGATCTCTGTGGGACTCACTGCCATTCTCTATGTGTAATTCTCACTACATCAGTCTAAATTCCAATCCTGCCTATTTCTCTATCTCCTGCAGGTAATCAGGAAGAATAGACTTCCCAACTACTGGGTATCTTGTACATCACCACATTGAAGATGGCTAGTCAGCCAGAGAGACAAAGGACAGGGATATCTGGAACTTTCAATAAATCCTGCAGTGAGGTAACATCACTGACAGTGAACAGAGCAGAGAGCAATGAGAGGGCTCCAAACATCGGCTAACAAGACATGACTTAGATACAGTGCTGGAGGGGGAGCACAGTATAGACACACCCCAGGACAATCACCACCCCTACTGTAAGTTTTGTTGAACTGAGACAGCATCGGGAGTGTCACAGATATCTATCCAGGCTTGTGATGTCTTAGTGAACATCAGTATAACAGAGGGGAAAGCAGGCTTGCCATGAGTGTGTGAGAATGCTGCCTGGGATTTATCTGTTCTGTGTTCTCTCTCCAACACTGTATATATACCATATCTCGTGGACCAGTGTCTTCAATAATGTTTAACTCCTATAACAGTTCCTATTCCTGTAACCTCTTCCCTTCCTGATACTCCCTCCACAGATTTGAAATATACTGCATTCCAGACTACCATATCCATCGCTGTAACTTGCTTCAGTGCCTACAACATGCGTTATCTCAGTAGTCTCCTCCTCCAATAACTGGAGAAAGAGCCATGCAGATCAAAATTGTTCCTTCGATCCAACTAGTCCATGCTGACCACGATTCCTGCACGAGTCGCTTTTGCCTGCGTTTGGTCCCTATCCCGTCAAACCTTGTCGTCTCCATTTTCCTACCCAAATGTCTTTCCCATGATGGAATTGTACTTTTCTCTACCACTTCAGCAGCAGCTCATTCAATATGTGCACCATTCTCTGTGTAGAAATGATCTCCTCTAGTCGTTTTTAAGTATTTCGTCTCCCACCTCATATTTTTGCCCTCTAGTTATGAATTCGCCTACCCTGGGGTAGAGACCTTCACTATTCACCCTACGCATACCACTCATGTTTTTATAAACCTTTATACGGTCACCCCTCAGCCAGCTACACCCAATGGAAATATGAAGGATAATGATACAAATATCTCTGCCACGTTCCCCACTGCCACTTTGCCTCAATGTTCTGGGATACACTTGTTCAGGACCTAGGGCTTTCTCTACCTTTGTGTTCTAAGACCTCCATCACCACCTCTTCTGTAATGGGGACTCTTTTCAAGACATCACTGTTTCTTTCTTTTGTTTCCTAATCTTTGTCCACAGTACTTTCTGACAAGAAAT
>NW_027310368.1:0-91717 GCF_047496795.1 Chiloscyllium punctatum
GATACATCTTAAGTCCTTTGGGGATGGTACTTGGTATAATGGTCTTGTCACAATACACTGGCCACCTTCCGATCACCTCTCAATTGTCCCGATAAAGAGCGTAACCCAATATACCTAATGATAAAGAAAACCACATGGCACAAAGCAATTCTCGGGGTGGCGGGGGGGGGCACCTATGAGATACAATTAGATGAAACATTTGGGATAGAAATGTAAGCAAACGGGAAGGATTTCTCGGGCTGTTGTTTTCAAATTAGTGTAGGACAGGGAATACGGGCAGAACTATTGGATAATAAGGTACAACCTTTCACCCCTCCCGATGATCCTACAGTAGTAAAAATTATAGTGATAAAGGACTTGAAACAGATCATCGAAATAGAAACTGGATATTGGGATGCAAATGCCTGGGTTGAATGGGTAAAATGTACTGTAAAAAGTCTGAACAAGAGCAATTGCTATGCATGTGTCTCCAGGAGACCAGTGACCAAGGTTCCCTTTCCACTCGGGTGTAAGCGAGACAGGAAGGGCATGAAATGTATAATAGCCCTGTCACAGGATAAGACTGCATGGAATGATAGGAATTGTACCTCCCTATTTCTGACGTTCGCTCCCTTGGAGAAGAAAGATTCAAAAGCCCCCACACCACCCACGTTTTCAGCTGCAGTCGGAAATCACACGACGTGTGTGCGTAGATAAGGTGCAAATCGCTCTAGAGATTTGGGGGAGCTGAAAGTATGTACAGAGATTAAGAATATCACCGAAATGGACAAGGCAGGGAACTACTCAGCACCAAAGCCTCCCTGAGCGGATCTGTGGTGGAACTGTGGAGGCAAAATATTGAGACCCACCGTACCATCGGATTGGAGCGGGATATGTGCAATTGTACAATTGGTAATTCCATTTATCCTGGCATTTGAGAAGGGAAAGATAGTGGGGGAAGAGGGAAGGAGTAAGATATCACTGTTAGACACTTCTTTCAATGGCAGGATTTATCTCGATTCTGAATGAGTCCCTAGGAGGGTACATGATGAATTCAAGCCTCGTAATCAGATTGCAGAAGGCTTTGAGTCAGCTTTCTATTGATGGGTAACAATTAATAAAAATATAGATTGGATAAATTACATTTTCTATAATCAACAGCGATTTATAAATTATACAAGAGATGCGGTTAAAAGAATATCAGAACAGCTTGATGTGACAAGTAGGATGGCATGGGAAAACAGAATGGCCCTTGATATGGTTTTAACGGAAAAAGTGTGTGTGTGTGTGTGTGTGTGATGTTAGGAGGAAGCTGTTGCACCTTTATTCCAAATAACACTGCACCTGATGGTTCTATTACTCGGGCATTAAGCGGATTGACGACCTTAGCAGAGGAACTAGCTGAGAATTCAGGAGTAGACACATCTCTCACGGGATGGCGTGAATCATGGTTTGGAAAATGGAAGGGAGTGGTGGTTTTGATCCTTACTTCCCTGATAGTAGTAGCCGGGGTATTGGTAGCCATTGGCTGTTGTATCATGCCCTGTATACGAGGACTCAACCAAAGGCTGATTCAGACAGCCTTAATAAAACAGATACCCCTAAAATGGAATCAGGCAGAGGAACTTTGTCGATTAAATAATGAGGGGATGAGTGAGACCCAGATGGATGAAATATCCAGAATGATGCTTGCGAATCTTGGGGGCAATACTTAAAAGAAAAATGCAGAAGATAACAAATGGTAATTAAAGAAAAAGGGGGAAATTTGGGATATAGGTAAAGTAGTGTCACTTCTGCAATCGTCATTATTTATGCAAGGTTAATGCACTCACACCAGTGTATAATTGTTTCAACCAAGAGCTGAGTCAACGAGAATGAAAACTATGCGAAGGAAATATATAATTGTTTTTGTATTAACTAAAATGTGCATACAAGAACGAAACGTGCCTGCAAACAATGGTAGATGTTACAGACAACAAGAGAAGGTGCTGTGAGGATGTAGGTTAAGCGAGATTTGCTTGTACAAACAGTAGTTATAAGCATCTGTTTCCCACTTTTGAAAAAACACAAAAACAAACCACTATTAAAAAGTCATAAGGATCAATATGGTTGGGGCAAGGGAGGAAATGTCACAAGTCGGGGATTTAGATAGAAGTGATGGAGGATATACCTCACAATGGACCACAGCAGGATGTGGTGAAATGGCCAAGTAAAACTTGTACTTTGTTAAGCACAAGGCCGGATAAGGCAAGCGAGAAACAATAGTAATGGGCACCGGGTTTGGAGTAGTGAGTCCAATATAAGATACGTATTTGCTAAACTTTGTGTGCCTTATTCCAGGCACCACGCTTGCAAGCGTCTAATAAACAAACTGATTGCTTCAGATCTTGTCTTGGGCTGAAATTATTGAAGTGAGTGAGCTTTGATTCTCACAGTCTGTAATTTAAATTTACTGTATTTTCTATTCTCTCAAGTTCTTATATTAATTGCTCTTCATTTTCTTCTTAACTTTGAGACAAATCTCAAAATTCCGGGCACAATAAAAGCGATATGATTTATAAATTAGTATCTGGACAAGAGAACCAATGAACAGCTACATAGACCTCTTGAACATGGGAGCTGGGTATTGAGAACAGAGGATCAGTGGTTAGCACTCGTGTCTTACAGTGTTATGCACTTGGGTTTGAGTCCATCCTCAGTCACATGTTTGTGTGGATTTTGCATGTTCTGGTTTTCTCCCACAATGCAAAGATATGCAGGTTAGGTAAATTGGCCATGCTTGGCTGCATGTTCTGTTCAGGGATGTGTAGGTTATATGCATTAGTCAGGGGTAAATGTCCAGTAATCTGAGAGCAGAATGGTGCTGAGTGGATTATTCGTTGGAACGTCAGTGTAGACTTGTTGGGCTAAATGACCTGTTTCCACATAGTAGGGATTCCATAAATTTAGAATTGTGTTTCGCCAAACAAAACTGACATTTTTTTAAATGTTGCATTTAAAACTTATCTTTAACTGTCAATTGTCAATGTTGTAAAATATCTCAATGTTTCTGAAATCAATGTTCAAACAAAACACTGTACATAAAGCCGCACAAAGATCTTCATGACCATCTAATTACTGTTCAGTGGAATAATCACAGTAAAATTTTACTGTTTCTGAGATCAATCCCCACTATCACAGTAAGGATCTGGTTGTCATTCCCTTCAATAAATGCAATCGTTGTCATCTGGTATTTCAGCTCAGTCGTTATAACCATACTGGTTGTTCAAAGCATGGTTATTCTTTATTATGAATGGCCAAGGGTTCTAACAGCAAGAGATGTTGTTCCATTTGATTTGTTGCATGTTCTCAAACAAGTTTTCAATATAAATATTACAAAAAATGTGTTTATTTGGTCTTGTTCAACTGCTGATGCTAACATTTTCAGTTCATGTTCATTAAGCATATTTGGAGAAAGTGAGGAAAGCTGTGGTGTTGCAAAAGTGCAGGTACATTCAAAGCGCAGGAGTATCGAAAAGATTCCTGATGAAGGGCTTTTGCCCAAAACGTCGATTCTGCTTCTCCTTGAATGCTGACTGACCTGCTGTGCTTTACCGGCACAACGCTCTTGCCATTAGAAATATTTGACTAAGTATTCAGAGACAATACTAAAAGTTACCTCTGTCAATTTAATTTACTGTGCTTTCTATTCAATGAAGTTTTCATGTTATTTGCTCCTCTTTTTCTTCTTAAATCTGATACAAATTTCAAAATACAGAACACATTAAAATTCACATGAATTATAAATTTGCATTCTCGACAAGAAAACCAATGGAAGGCGACATAGAATTCTTGAACAGCCTACACATTTAAATGAAAAAGCAATTCCTTCTAAAATATGTTTCCACGTCTGTATCTTTTGCGCAATTCAATAATCCTGCAAGTAGTTTATAATTGCCAGTTGATCTCACTGAATGAGTACCTAATCAATGTCAATGTAACAGCTGAAACATTAACAACAGATTGATAACTGGGTGTTAAAGACCTTATTTGAAGTGAACAAATGTTTGGAATTTACTTGAATTCCACCAGGAAACATTCTTGAATCTTACTATAAGAAATGAGATATGTGAGAGATGTGCAAACCTTATTTTTAAATGAACAAACTCCAATATTTCCAAAGCATTTCAATCTTACTGTCGAAATGAACAGGTGAATGGAAAAATAAAAACAAGTTTCTGACAATTCATAAACTGAACAACAATTACAAATTCACTTTGACCAAAGGACAGAGTAATATTTAGATGAATCACAACATTTAGTTACAAAGTAGGCAATCAGCTGACTGACAAGTAATAGGTTGTAGCATTTATTAGTTTACTGAAGAAGATATCAACTTTATTTTCAATTTATACAACGACAGAATAATGTTTAATGTGTTTCAATTTTTTGGACTTGCCCCTTTGCAACAAAAAAAGATCATTCTCATTACTTAGACATCGTAATCTTTAATTCTGTAACATTTTCAAATATTCTCCAGGAACCTATAAGCAACAGAATTAGATACTGGTATCCCCACTAGCCGAAAGTAGAGCGTTATTACGAAATCTTACATAAACTGAAAAGGCGTAGATCGAAGAAGCATTAATTTATATGGGAAACACCTCCCCTTTTTTTGTAAAAGTGAAAATTCCCTTTTGATTTCTTTCAGTTAGAGGAATCAGGGACAGATGTAAGTCTTTTGTAAAAGTAAAGTGGCTAAAGCGAATTTTCCAACACATATTTCCTGGTAACCTGACACAAGTAAGTATCAGATTTTGTGATTATTGATATAATAGATAAAAGCAGGTCTAATGTTGGATTGAAAAGGAGTTCAGTCTGTGGTTAGGTGCTCTCTAATCAACATTCAGATAGCTCTTGATATATTTCTGGTGAAGGCGTGATTTGAAGCCTTCCCTCTGGTCTTGTAATAGAGACACTGCCACAGCTCCACAGGCTCCTTTCATAATGTTCCCAATCAGGACGGTAGGACTGCAATATTATGTTTAAAGTGGCTACACAAATGAAAACTAATCAGCTGTTTATTGTAGTAATTCAAATGGGAATTAATTAGGTCGTTTCTGTGTGTATTGGACTGGAAATTAAACAATATTTTACAATAACAATAGAATGATGGAATGGTGGATTTAAATAAACAGGAATCTCATGACAATTCTTTGAAAGACAAATTGACAAAACTGCGTGATCATTCTACTTTAATTTTAAAAATGCATCAGTCAGTCCATGTGAATATTCAGCCGAAGACAAGTTCCCTTCCTTTCAACAATGTACAACTTCCACAATTTCAAAATGAACAGTCATTGATAAAGGAAGGAACAAGCAGATGTTAATTCTACTTCTTTCACATAAACGTGTGATTAATTTAAGTAAGTTTCTTATATGTAAAAAGGAAACTCTTATTGTGGTTCGAAATACAATAAACATTAACATGAAGTGAAATATAATCAAATCAATTCAACTGTGTTTTCTCAGTTAAAATAGCGTTCAATATTCAAAGTAGTCGAGTGATTGTACACTGCAATATCTTTACATTAATTCAGTGCTGAGACATAATTCCACATTTATACCCCTTATAGTGAAGCAAACTTGTGCCAGGAGTCTGAGCAGGTAGGGGAGGTCTTTACTGAGTACTTTGCTTCAGTATTCACAAGTGAGTGGGACCTTGTTCCTTGTGAGGACAACGTGAAAAAGGCTGATATGGTCGAACAGGTCGATGTTAAGACAGAGAATGTGCTGAAAATATTGAAAATTCGTGGGGATAGATAAGTCCCCTGGGCCAGAAATGATGTAACTTAGGTTGTTATGAGAAGGGAGGTAAGATATTACTGTGTTTTGGCAATGATCTTTGCATCCTCACTGTCCACTGGAGTCATACCAGATGATTGGAGGGTGGCAAACGTTATTCCCTTATTGAAGAAAGGCAATTGAGATGATCCTGGGAATCATCGATGAGTCAGTCTTACATCAGTTGTGGGCAAATTATTGGAGAGGATTCTGAGAGACAGGATTTATGATTATTTGGAAAAGCATAGATTGATTAGAGATGGACGGTATGGCTTTGTGAGCGGCAGGTTATGCCTCACAAGCCTCATTGAATTATTTGAGGGTGTGGCAAACACATTGGTGAGGAGAGAATAGTGGGTGTGGTGTATAAGGATTTTAGCAAGGGTTCTCCATGGTAGGCTCATTTAGAAAATAATGAGGCATGGGACATTTATTATCTAACCTGCCTGGTTAGATAATAAATTGGCTGACCCATAGAAGATAGTGTGAGATTACATGGATAGCTTTCAGCTTGGAGCCAGTAACCAATGGTGTTCTGAAGGGATTAGTTCTGGGACCTCTGCTCTTTGTGATTTTTGCAAATGACTTGGATGAGGAAGTGGAAGGGTGGGTTAGGAAGTTTGCCAATGACACGAGGGTTGGTGGAGTTGTGGATAGTGTGGAGGGCTTTTGTAGGTTGCTAGAGGACATTGACAGGATGCAGAGCTGGGGTGAGAAGTGGCAGATGGAGTTCAACCTGAGAAAATGTGAAGTTATTCATTTTGCAATTTCAAATTTGAATGCATATTTTCAGATTAAATGCAGGATTCTTGACAATGTGAGGAACAGAGGGATCGTGGGGTGCACATCCATACCTCCCTCATAGCTGACATCTAAGGTGATAGGGTTATTAAGACGGTGCATAGTGTGTTGGCTTTCATTAGCGGGGAGGTTGAGTTTAAGAGCCACGACGTTATGCTGCAGCTGTATGGATCCCTGATGAGACTACACTTGGAATTTTTGTTCTGTTCTGATCACCTGATTAGACACAGGATGCGGAAGCTTTAGAAAGGTGCAGCTGAGATTTATCAAGGTGTTGTCTGGACTGGAAGGCATGTCTTATGAATAAAGGTTGACAGAGCTGGGGCTTTGGTCATTGCAGTGGAAGAGTTTACTTGATAGCTTTGTGTAGATGATGAGAGGCATAGATACAGTGGATAATGAAAGACTTTTCCCGACAAAGTGGCATAATTTTAAGATGAATGGGGGAAGTTGTGCGGAGATGTCAGAGATAGTTTCTTTATAGATAGTGGTGAGTGTGCGGAATGCACTGCCAGTGGTGGTCGTCGATTCAGATCCATCAGGGACATCTAAGCGACTCTTGGATTGGCACATGGATGATAGTAAATGAAGGGCATGTTGGTTAGTTTGATCTTTGAGTAGGATAAAAGGTCGGAACAACATCGTGGCCAAAGGGCCTGTACTGTCCTGTACTTTTCTGTATTCTATGGATTGAAATGGACAATTATTATATATTAGCAACATATAGATTTTCAAAATTCTATTAGCTTACTTACAAATAATGATAAATTTCATCTTGCCATTTGACTGTGCTATCTGCAAAAATGAACAGGAATTGTTGCAGGGAAAAGTAGTTCGGATTTTCTAAATTTATATGGCTGGGATTACACAGATCATTCAAATGAGCAAAAGTCATATATTGTATCAGTGCGCGTTGCATCAGAAATAATGGATTCTTTTGTAGGTGTGTTGATTGGAAATAAAACGGATATTTATATTGCTGTATAGGTACTAGGGAAGATTGGATTAAATTCAAATGTACACTTCACTGTAGTTGTTAGCAAGACTAATCTAAGGCATACTATAATTATTGTCATTCAAATGCCTTAACAATTACTGCTAGAATCTTGAATAAATGATATATTGTACCATTTTTCAAACAGTCAATAAATTATATTGTGAACCTCAGTATACTTGTTACCCAGACCAATTATTATGCAATTATTGTAATGGTAATGACTTGATAAATAATGCTAAAACCTTAACAGATAAATTGGTTCAATACTTTGTCAGCATGTTGCTCTGAAAGTGATTGGATATTTATTAAGATCGGTAAACTGAGGGACAAAATATAATAGATCGCTTGATAGAATTGAAGGAAAAAAATAAGACAGTGTTAATTGCACAGAATTGTTTTTCTTTAAAAATGCAGTTGATGGAAGAATAATATATTTTCCTCCATTGGTTTTCTTGTAGAGACATGTTTTTTTAAATTGTCATGATTCGAGGTTGAGACACTTGTGTCAGAGTCTGCAAAGGGGAGAGTGAGAGAGAATGAAATTCTAAAAAAGCAGAAAGGAAAGGAACTGGTGAGCAGAGGAGCTCCAACTGTAGTGCCTCACCCTCCCAGCATCTTATTGGGTGAGCTGGAACGCAGACTAGTCAAGCAATAAGCTGACACAGTCATACGCACAGAATCATAGCTTATAATGTCCGAGACACCATCGTCACCATCCCTGTATGTCCTGTCCCACCGGCAGGACATGGATGTCACTGAAATGCTGGAACATGCAGGGTAAAGGACTAAGATCTGCAGAATGTGATCAATGTGATGTATTTGACATTTCTCCAGAATATTGAACTCCAGTCGAATTTGAAAAGTTACTAGCGTCATCAGACTTGAACTACAAATGTCAGAAAAAAATTATCAGAAAGTTGCAGCACACTTGGCCAATCCTGGAGATGTGTTGGCTGTAATAGTTCTCGAGGTAAAAGCAATGACTGCAGATGCTGGAAACCAGTAGATGCTGGAAACCTTATTCTTGGTGAAGGGCTTTTGCCCAAAACGTCGATTTCGAAGCTCCTTGGATGCTGCCTGAACTGCTGTGCTCTTCCAGCACCACTAATCGAGAATATCATAGAACTCCCCAGTCTTTACAGCTTTTTATACTCACCATTGAGAGCAAAAAATTCAGACTGATCTCTTCCCTCTATGCTTTTATAATCTGTTTTTTAACATATTTCTTTGGCAGCTGCACACCTTGTTTATTTATTTCTTTCCCAGCTCTAACTCCATTCCCCGTGGCCTGAGGGACGACCATTTCTGCTGTTTAATCTCTCCTGCCTTCCCCCGTGTGACAGACTGTCTTTATGTCCTTGTCCCACCCCAACCTTGCTCACAACCTGTTAAATTTCTGATGGTTCCCAGACCTCTGTAACTTTCACTGCACCCCCTGGGTCAATGGCACGAGATTTGAATTCACTTCCTCCTGAGATAATCAGAAATTTTTCCGGTTGCAGTGTCCCCCAGATTTTATTTTAAAAAGCAGAGCATTTGTGCCAGAGTCAAGTATTTGTGAGCCTTCATCCACAATTCCCAGCATTTGGATATAATTTGTGACCCTCCCACAGATGTGTAATGTTACTGGTTTGGCCATGCTAACATGGTAACAGTGTGCAATTTAGGTGGGTTGGGCTAGCCATGGTTAATGTGGGGTTATTGTGGTAGCGTGGGTAAGCAGGTCATTGCAGACTCGAAAGGCTGAATAGACTCTTTCTGCACCCACGGGATTCTGTGATTCTAATGAGTTGAGATTGTTGTCATGTTTTCCTCAAGCCAGGTTCATTCAACTCAGATACATATGCTTCCTTTATAGTTCTGTGGGTGCTCACCCACTCATTTCCTTCATTTTTACTTCAATGAGAGTTAAATCCGGGTGGCAGTAGAGGGAGCCACTGAACATTAACAGGTTTAGTTCAAACACAGGAGGTTTGTTCAGTGAATAACAGTGTGTTAGACATGGAGGTGAAGTGAGCAGTGAGGGGAAATGTTTCCACAAGCTGACGATGGATAACTTTCATTGGAACAGCAGGAGGCCATTCAGCCCCTCAACCCTGCTCTGCCATTCATGATGATCATAGCTGATGTGTTACCTAACGTACAATTTTCAAAACTCTCTAATTTCATCAAAAAACTCCTCTGCAACAGACAAGATGAGTATTGGAAAACCAGATATCTGCAAATGTTGGGAAATCAGAAAAAAAAACAGAAATTGCTGGAAAAATTCAGCAGATCTGGCAGCATCTGTGGAGAGTGAACCTTTAAGCACCAGTGACCGGTCAGGTGACCAGCTGCAGCTGACCATTCTGCCTGTTTTGGAACACTCTCTGGAACAGGTTCTGGTACGAGGGGAATGAGGTTGTCAATAATAACTGAGAGAAACAGGAGTACAGGCTCAATCAGAATAAGGAATTCACTTAACCCTCCCAGTGGGACACTCACCGACACAGTGACACTGCGGAGAGGCCATTCACCTGCCCGACGTATGAGAAGGGATTTACTCGATCTTACAATCTGCTGAGACAACAGAGATAGCACAGTGGATTTAGACCTTTCACCTGCTCCATGTGTGAGAAAGGATTCATTCAAATCTCTCAACTGCGGAGACATTAGTGCATTACCACCAGGGAGAGGCCATTCACCTGCTCAGTGTGTGGGAAAGCATTCATCAGTCCTCTGACCTGCTTAAACACCAGGGAGTCACTGTGGGGAAAGATCATTCACTTGTTCCCAGTGTGGGGGGAGATTCACTCAAATACAGGACCTGCGGAGTCCCCAGTGAGCCCACGCAGGGGGAGAGGTCATTCAGATGGTCAGTCTGTGAGGGGGGATTCAGTGATTCATCCTGCCCCCCTGAGACCCCAGTGAGCCCACACAGGGGAGAGACCATTCAGATGGTCAGTGTGTGAGAGGATTCAGTGATTCATCCCATCCCCTGAGACCCCAGCGGGTTCACACTGGGAAGGAGCTGTTCACCCGTCTGTGTGACAAGGGATTTGCTGCATCTTCATCACGATTGAGAGCCCAGTGAGTGCTCACAAGGAAGTGGTCATCCCCCTGATCCGTGTGGACTGCAGGACTCTGATTCTGATGTTACTGTCCATCAGAGTCAGGAGTGGACCTTGGACATGATGACACTGCTGGAGTATTGATGTTGTTGTTGTTCACCACATTAACTGGGCTGGAGGTGACTGAACTTACATTACCACTTTCTGAACCTCAGGATGTCTCTCTGGGCAGTATGTCTCCACAAAAACCAATCTGACAAGGGGCAGGGATCATCTGTTTTGATTTAAATTGTGATTGTAGCACGACTGCTTCACAGCACCAGGTACAAGGTTGGAGTCCAGCCTTGGCCAACAGCCTGTGTGGAGTTCCCACATTCTCCCCAGGATAGTGTGTGTCACCTCCAGGTGCTCTGGTTTCCTCCCATAGTCCAAGGATGTGCAGGTCAGGTGGGTCGGTCGTGCTAAATTGACCACAGTATCCACGATTGTGCAGACTAGGTGGATCAGCCATGGGAAATGCAGTGTTACAGTGATAGAGTGCTCTGGGCGTGATGTTCTTCGGATGGTCGGTGGGGTCTGATGGGCCAATGCTCTCCTTCCACTCTGTAGGGGTTTTATTCTATGATTGAGAATGAAGGCTACACAGCAGTGTGTCCCTGGAGAAGGAGCATGTGGTGTGCATCAGTGCTCTGGATGCCTTTTGGTAGAGGTGGGCACCATAGGGGATATAGTGCCTTTTCTCCACCGCTGTCCCCTCCCAACAACTCTAGAACATAGAACATAGAACATAGAACAATACAGCGCAGTACAGGCCCTTCGGCCCTCGATGTTGCGCCGATCAAAGCCCACCTAACCTACACTAACCCACTATCCTCCATATACCTATCCAATGCCCGCTTAAATACCCATAAAGAGGGAGAGTCCACTACTGCTACTGGCAGGGCATTCCATGATCTTACGACTCGCTGAGTGAAGAACCTACCCCTAACATCAGTCCTATATCTACCCCCCCTTAATTTAAAGCTATGCCCCCTTGTAATAGCTGACTCCATACGCGGAAAAAGGTTCTCACTGTCAACCCTATCTAACCCCCTAATCATCTTGTACACCTCTATCAAATCACCCCTAAACCTTCTTTTCTCCAAAGAAAACAACCCCAAGTGCCTCAGCCTTTCCTCATAGGATCTTCCTACCATGCCAGGCAACATCCTGGTAAACTTCCTCTGCACCCGTTCCAGTGCCTCCACATCCTTCCTATAGTATGGCGACCAAAACTGCACACAATATTCCAGAAGCGGCCGCACCAGAGTCTTATACAACTGCAGCATGACCTCAGGACTCCGGAACTCAATTCCTCTACCAATAAAAGCCAGTACGCCATATGCCTTCTTCACTGCACTATTTACCTGGGTGGCAACTTTCAGAGATCTGTGTACATGGACACCAAGATCCCTCTGCTCTTCCACACTACCAAGTAGTCTACCATTAGCCCAGTAATCCATCTTTTTATTACTCTTACCAAAGTGAATCACTTCACACTTAGCTACATTGAACTCCATTTGCCACCTTTCTGCCCAGCTCTGCAGCTTCTCTATATCCCGCTGTAACCTGCCATATCCTTCCTCACTGTCTACAACTCCTCCGACTTTCGTATCATCCGCAAACTTGCTCACCCAACCTTCTAACCCTTCCTCCAGGTCATTTATAAAAATGACAAACAGCAATGGTCCCAAAACAGATCCTTGCGGAACACCACTAGTGACGGCACTCCAAGATGAATCTTTGCCATCAACTACTACCCTCTGTCTTCTTCCAGAGAGCCAATTCCTAATCCAAACCTCCAACTCACCCTCAATGCCATATCTCTGTATTTTCTGCAGTAGCCTACCATGGGGGACCTTATCAAACGCCTTACTAAAATCCATATATACTACATCTACCGCTTTCCCCTCATCTACCTCCTTCGTCACCTTCTCAAAGAATTCAATAAGGTTTGTGAGGCACGACCTGCCCTTCACAAAACCATGCTGACTATCCTTGATCACATCATTCTTATCCAGATGTGCATAAATCCTATCCCTTATAATTCTCTCTAAGACTTTGCCCACAACAGAAGTGAGACTCACTGGCCTATAGTTACTAGGATTATCCCTACTCCCCTTCTTGAACAAGGGAACCACGTTTGCTAGCCTCCAGTCCTCTGGCACTACTCCTGTAGACAAAGAGGACACAAAAATCAAGGCCAATGGCTCTGCAATCTCCTCCCTTGCTTCCCAGAGAATCCTAGGATAAATGCAATCAGGCCCAGGGGACTTATCTATTTTCACCCTTGCCAGAATTTCCAACACCTCTTCCCTACATATCTCAAAGCCATCCATTCTACTTATTCGTGCCTCAGTATTCATATCGACAACAATGTCCTGTTCCTGAGTGAATACTGACGAAAAGTATTCATTCAGCGCCTCCCCAATCTCTTCAGCCTCCACACGCAACTTCCCATTACTATCCTTGATTGGACCTATTCCTACCCTAGTCATTCTTTTATTCCTAACATACCTATAGAAAGCCTTAGGGTTTTCCCTAATCCTACCAACTAAGGACCTTTCATGTCCCCTCCTTGCTGCTCTTAGCTCTCTCTTCAGGTCCTTCCGGGCTACCTTATAACTCTCAATCGCCCCTATTGAACCTTCACGCCTCATCTTTACAAAGGCCGCCCTCTTTCATTTAACAAGGGATTCCAACTCCTTATTAAACCACGGCTCCTTCACACGACCCTTTCCTCCCTGCCTGATAGGTACGTACTTATCAAGGACACTCAATAGTTGCTCCTTGAACAAGTTCCACATATCAATTACGCTCTTGCCTTGGAATCTACTTTTCCAATCCACACATCCTAAGTCATGCCTCAACGCATCATAATTTCCCTGCCCCCAGCTATAACTCTTGCCCTGTAGTACACACTTATCCCTCTCCATCACTAGAGTAAAAATCACCGAATTGTGGTCACTGTCCCCAAAGTGCTCACCTACCTCTAGTTCTAATACCTGGCCTGGTTCGTTACCCAGAACCAAATCCAGTATGGCCTCACCTCTTGTTGGCTTATCTACATATTGTGTCAGGAAACTCTCCTGCACACATTGCACAAACACTGACCCATCTAACGAACTTGAGCTATAGCTTTCCCAATCAATATCAGGAAAGTTAAAGTCTCCCATAACAATCACCCTATTACTGTCACTCTTCTCCTGAATCATCTTCGCAATCCTTCGCAATCAAAACTCTACTTTGATTTAGTTCCTTCTCACTCTGTCACTTGTAAAAGTTTGCTTGGCCCTTAATGGGCTTTGTTTGAAATATTCAATTGGTTTCACAAATGGTTTACTGCTGGCGATTATATGTCTAGATTAGAGTGGTGCTGGAAAGGCATAGCAGGTCAGGCAGGATCCGAGGAGCTGGAAAGTCAACGTTTTAGCAAAAGCCCTTTTCCAGCACCACTCTAATCTAGGCTCTGGTTTCCAGCATCTGCGGTCCACACTATTGCACTACTGGTAATTATATGCTAACCGAAAGTAAAATGGTGTAATGATGATTTTGATGGTGGGAATGTTGCTGTGATCACATTTCTGCGTCTGGGAAAAAGAACGCTTCACAGCTCACAGAACAAGAACTGAAAAGCAGTTAAATCAAACCAAAGGTTCAGACAGGGAGGGAATATTTCCCTGGAGTTTGAGTAGCTGGAAAGTGATGGTGCCTGGGAATAGACAGGATTTTGTTTTACAAAGGTTGAAAACTTTAAAACTGTTATATTCAGACAGTTTAATTTATTTTCTTTAATTTTATTTGCTGTGCAAAATACTTTTACAATACTTTACAACCAAAATTTACAAAGCTTGTGTTAAAGATAAATGTTAAATAAAATCCATCAAACCATCCCTCACTGAAAACTGTTGTGGAAGTGCAATCTCCTGGAGAATCCCTGCCCACTCCTTCCTACCCGGGCTCCATGACTATATACATACCTGGAAGATAGCAGCAGCAGGAGACCATTCAGCCTTTCAATCCTGCTCCACCATTCAATGGGAAACAGCTGACCATCCAGCTCAGTCTCCTGTTCCTGCTGTGTTCCAATCCCCTTTCATGACTTTACCTTGAAGAACTATATCTAAGTCCTCCTTTAGCTTCACTGCCTTTTGTTCCAGTGGCGTTGCGGTGTTACTGTGTGGGTGTAGGCAGGGGTAATGTGATGGTGCTGCCTCCTGGAGGATACACTCAGCATCCCTCATCATCCTGCAGTAACCAACTGGGTTCCAGCAACTAGAGATAGAAACCATTTCCAGGATATGGGCATCACTGGCTCAGCCAGCATTGATTCCCCATCTCTAGTTACCCTTGAGAAGATGGTAGTGAACTGCTGTCTTGAACCATTCACAGTCCATTTGGCACAGATAGACCAACAATGCTGGGAGGGAGAGTGTTGCAGGATTTTGGCAGAGTGATTGTCTATCTAGAGTTCTTCAAATGCTGGGTAACTTAATCACAATCCGCACATGATTTTGAGATTTCAGTCTGCAAATCTTCACCATCTAGCACCCTGTATAAATGAATATGTACAGATTAGAAATTCAGAACAGACAATTCTAGTTTCTCTGGAATATCTTTTTTCCCCTTCTTCCCCTGAAGCTGTAACCCTCCAGCCCACTTACTCTCTCCCACCATTCTGACTCTGCTACTCCCTAATGTGCACCCCCCAGATTCTCATGGAGTTGCTCATAAACAGATCCATGGCACCACTTCCCGTCCCTCGTTCGACTCTGCATACTTTCTGGGTTCACTTCCTTTCCCTTCAGTTCCTGCAAGTCAATAATGTAACAGCAGAATGAAACAAAAGGAAACAGAAAGGGAGGTGGCAGATCTTGGACAGAAGAGGAACCTTCAGTCTGGGAGAATTGGTCAGATCTTTCTTTGTTTTCCATTAGTTGATTCCCAGCATTACAATGAATTGTGTATGGAGAGTGGTCCTACTTGGATGTGGTGACACTTTGACACCCCAACTGATGAATACTATAAGCAGATGTATTCCTCCTCCAGCCAACCACAGTGTGAAATACTTTCAGCAAAGCATACTTACCCAAAGCACATGCTCCAAAACTCGCCCACATTCTGTACATGTACAGGGCCGGATTTCTCCACACACGTGTGGTCCCTGCCTCAGGGATTGTGGGAGTTGTAGCCCATATGAAACCACTGGAGCCCTGTCTCTCGAAAGTGATTGAAAAGTGTAGGCTGGAGGGTGTTGTGTATAGGATCCCCATTCAGACACAGAACATATGGACTGTCACTGGGTTTTACTGAGACACCTGCTTCCACAACCTGATTTTCTGATGTAAGGAATATAGATTCAGCCAACTGGGGCGTGGGGTGGTTAATAGGAGGAGGAGATTTTAAACAGAGGTGATTCAATTGTTAGCACTGTTGACTCACATTGTCAGGAACCTTGATTTTGTTCTAGCCTTAGGCGACTGTGTGGAGCTTACACGGTCTCCCTGTGTCTGTGCAGGTTTCCTCTGGGTGCTCCAGTTTCATCCTACAGTCCAAAGATGTGCAGGTTAGGTGGATTGGCGATGCTAAATTCCCACAGTGTCCATGCGTGTGCAGGTGAAGCCATTAACCATGGGAAATACAGGGAATGAGTGAGTCGGAATGGGATGCTCATTATAGGATTGGTGTAGACTCCATGGATGATTACCCTGTTTCTGCACTGTAGGCAGTCTATTCTATTATCATGAAGAAGAATGTACCTATCTCGATGTGCTGTGAATCTATGGAATTGCCGATTCCAAATGCAGTGGATGCCAGGACAATGAGCAAATTTAATGAAGAGGTACAGATGTTGAATTTGCAATGAGATGAATGGTGAGAGGGAGCAGGTGGGAAAATCCAGCTGAGACCGAGGTGAACTCAATCATCACGGTATTAAATTGGGGAGCTGGTTCGAAGAGCTGCATTGCCTCTCCTGTGACCAGGGCTTATCTTCTTACGGTAATAACTGGAAAGCTGAACCCAAAAATCACCAGCTTCACCGAAGGAGATTTTTGGAAAATGCAGGATAGTAAGGTGGATTAGCATTCCAAACTTAGATAGTGAGGAAGCATGCGGGAGATAATTATTTTGCAATTTTAAACTGAGGTGACTTAAAAATCACACAACAACAGGTTATAGTCCAACAGGTTTAATTTGATCATGATGAAGGAGCAATGCTCCGAAAGCCAGTGCTTCCAATTAAACCTGAAGGACTGTCACCTGGTGTTGTGAGATTTTTAACTTTGTACACCCCAGTCCAACACCGGCATCTGCAAATCATGTAAATTGAGGGGAGACAGTGATTTATGGTTTTAGACTGTGTAGTATATTCGCAGCGTCCAGAATAATCTGTTGTGAATATCTATCCTGTACTATATTACAAAGCCAAGGTCACTGACAATGAAAACCAAAACACCCAGGTAACATCACCTCACCTCGTAATCTGATAAAAGACTTGTGATAAGTATGGTTGAATTTAGAATGCAGCTGAAAGCGGGAAGATTAAATTCAATCCCAGGATCCTGTGCTGACACAAAGGAGATTACAATAGGATGAGGCAGGAGTTAGCTAATGTAAACTGGAAGCAAAGACTTTAGGGTGGGACAGTTGACAGACAGTGGAGAAACATCAAAGAATTTTTCAAAGTGCTCAGCTAAAGTTTATATCAGTGAAAAGGAAGAACTGTATGAAATGAAATAATCTGTATGGGTGCCTAAGGAAATACGGGAGTCTATCAAACTGAAATAGAAAGCATACAAGGAGAAAGACCAAGGAGAAACTAGGAGATTAGAAATCTTTACAGATCAACAGAAAGCTAGATGGGATTGGGGGAGAAAAGTGATGAGTAGCTATCCTCAGGGCCGGAATATCAGTTTACACTGCTAGAGGGGAACCTATTGTGTGGGGAACATATGACCTCTGTAATTGTTGAAGCATTAACTGTTACCATAGAGATAATCTTGATCAAGTTAAAAATCACAGCACACTCTAAAAACTTGTACTTCCCAATAAACCTGTTGCACTACAACTGATGTGTGGTTTTTAACTTTGTCCACCCCGCGCCAACACCAGTTCTTCCACATCAGAATTCTGACAGACAGCCCCACTGGAACTGAAGTGCCTGTCAGATACCTGACTGAGCCACAGGGCCGTGCGGGAGGGGTATGTGGTTTAACCACAAGGTGCTGAGCTGAACTCTACTTTTTAACTGCCATTGCCATGGAGATAATATTGAGAGACAGCATCCATTGAAAACCACAAACCACAAAGGTATAAGAGTGGGAGCGGCACATCGGACAGGCGGGGAGTTACCTGATGCTGCCTGGAGGTGTTTTGCATGTACACTATCCAGGTAACTGCCATGTCTTATCAATAAAGCCTCAAAGAAGACCTTTCAGAGTTCTGTGCCCAGTTATTCCTATCCAGCAGAGTTCAGGAATATGAGTACACAGCAGTCAGTCTTCACAGTGGAGGATACGAAGAACATGCCAGTAATTGATAAGGAGACTGAGGAAGGTGAGGACCTAGAAGCGTTAGAGCTGGGCAAGCTAATGAAGTGAAAGGTAGACAAGTCTCCTTGCCCTGATGGAATACATCTCAGGATGCTACCAGAGATAGAGGGAGAAATAGTAAATATACTTGGAGTCAGAATCCTACAGCAGAGACAAGCCCTTTGGCCAAAACTGGCCCATGTCGGCCAAAATGTCCATCCACGCGAACCCCATTTCCCTGCACTTGGCCCATCTGCTTCTGACCCTTTGCTATTCATGTATTTGTCCAAATTTCTTTTACATGTTGTTAATGTACCCACCTCAACCACTTCCACTGGCAGCTCAATCCATATACATACCACCCTCTGGGTAAAACAGGTGCCCCTCAGGTTCCTTTTCACTCTTTCTCCTCTAACCTTAAACTGATGCCCTCCACTCTTTGATTCCCTGGGCCAAAGACTGAGTGCATTCAACTTACCAAAGCCTCTCATGGTCTTATACACTTCTAGAAAAGATCCCCCCTTTGTTTCATCTGCTCTAAACAAAAAAAATCCTAGCTTGTCCAACCTCTCCCTATAACTCAGACCCCTGAGCCCTGGCAATAATTCTTGTAAATTTCTTCTACACTTTTTCCAGGTTAATAAGTGAAACCTACATTACATTCATCACGTTTCCAGTATTTCCCCACGGCGCTGGAACCGACATGACAATGCCAATTGATTACAATCCATGATCGAGAATGAACTCCTTTACAACAATCCCGTTTTCACAGTGTTTCCCATGGTGCAGGTATCCTTGTCTCTTTCAGGTTGCATGATTAATTAAAACTTGTCCTCATACAAAACAAATCTGTAGCTTAATTGTTCCTGGGAAATGAGCCATGTTCTTTCAAATTATTAAAAACAAAGGAGATCTCTCTCCAAATTCACCACGCTAACATGGACTTGGCATTGTCTCAGTAATTTTGCCAGTCACACTGAGATTTGAAATATTCACCGATGGACAAAATACAAACCTTTGCACATTCTTTCATTGCCTGTGTGGGTTTCCTCTGGGTGGTCCGGTTTCCTCCCACAATCCAAAGACTGACAGTGCAGATCTCGTGAATTGGCCATGCTAAATTACCCATAGTGTAAGGTGCTTTAGTCAGAGGGAAATGGTTCTGGGGAGGTTGCTCTTCGGAGGGTCGTGTAGACTGGTTGGGCCGAAGGGACTGTTTCCACACTGTAGGAAATCTAATCTAATCAAATCAATGAGTCTGACTCAGATCCTCCTGGGTGTTGATGAATACTCCCCCCATGTCCTACGGTTTCCTTCCGCGTAGGACCAACATTACTTTTTTTCCCCAATCTGGAACCTCTTATTTATTTACCCCACAGACCTCTGATGAGAACCATCCTGTACACACTGGCCAAATCATATCTGGTTGAACTAAGATGAACCAAATTATAACTCTAATTACAGGCAGACCCCTGTCCCTCTCCATAACATTCCTGAATCTTCACAAGAGTTCTGATAGCTTTCTGCAAAATGCTTCCCCATTGATACTTTAACCACTTGTCAGGATATCAGGGGAGGGGGCATTTCCCTGAGTCATGTTTTCAGAGGGAGGAAGCTGCCAATGACAGATTAATCCCACACACCTAAAGCCTCCATGGAACTGACCCATGCTGCACATACGCCAACAATTGGCCAGCACTGTGCCCATGCACTGGCCTCCCCTCCTACATCACATGCTCCAGATCACACAGGTGCCTGGGTGATTGACAGCAACTGCTGCCCAATAGAGTGGGGGTGGCGGGGCTGGAGGACTGGGATAATGGGATTGTAAACAATGAATGAATGTGGAGGATATTGGGGGATGGACAGGTCAGTGAGGGACAGGAGCAGTGCAGCAGCAGGACGGGATCCTGGACAAACTGATCAATGGGAGAGTCTGACAGGAGAGAAACTACAGGATGGTTCTGTTTAGAGGCTCAGGCAGGAACAGCTGGGAGACAGTATGGCCTGGTGGCTTGGGCACCTTTTCCAATCAGCCTCTTCAAAGATGCTGTTACTCAACTCTGAACCCGATCCTCCTGGTCCAGAGGTAAGGACATTACCACCATTTCTTGGTGGGCTAGTGGAAAGAAGGGAAGAATTTCTCAATCTCACTCACATGGAAACTCCATGAGCTCCTCCCACTTAATGTCTACGGTGGGGATGGAGGAGACAGAGCGGATGGAAGGTGGATTAGGAATATTGGGACTGCGTTTCAAAAGGAACTCACCTGTGTTGGTGATATCAACAAGACTCAATACACAGTCATTAACACAAATCTGGTGTACGTTAACTTTATTCAGAATATTAACACCCATATCTGGGTGACACAGACCCCAATGTACAGAGTTTAGTCCTGGATATTAATAACGGCTTTGTATGTGAGAAAACACGTCTCATGAACTTGTGTCAATTTTTTTGAAGTAACAACAAAGAGAATTGATGAGAGAAAAGCGGTGGAAATGATATGCATGGACTTCAACAAGGCATTCAACAAGGATCCCCATGGGAGACTGATTAGCAAGGTTAGATCTCATGGAATACAGAGAGAACTAGCCATTTGGATACAAAACTTGTTCAAAGGTAGAAGACAGAGGGTGATGGTGGAAGGTTGCTTTTCAGACTGGAGACCTGTGACCAGTGGGGTGTCACAAAGGATAGGTGCTGGATCCACTAATTTTCATAATTTATATAAATGATTTGGATGTGAATATAGGAAGTAATGTTAGTAAGATGACACCAAAATTGGAGGTGTAGTGGACAGTGAAGAGGATTACCTCAGATTATAACGGGATCTTGATCAGATGGTTGAATGTGCTGAGGACTGGCAGATGGAGTTTAATTTAGTTAAATGTGAGGAGCTGAATTTTGGAAAAGCAAATATTAGCAGGGTATATACACTTAATTGTAAGATCCTCGGGAGTGCTGCTGAACAAAGAGACCTTGGAGTACAGGTTCATAGCTCCTTGAAAGCAGAATCGCAGTTAGATAGGATAGTGAAGAAGATGTTTAGTATGCTTTCCTTTATTGGTCAGAGCACTGAGTATAGGAGTTGGGAAGTAATATTGCGCCTGCACAGGACATTGGTTAGGTCACGCTTGGAATATTGCATGCAATTCTGGTCTCCTTCCTATTAAAACAATATTGTGAAACTTGAAAGGGGTCAGCAAAGTATTAGAAGCATGTTGCCAGGGTTGGAGGATTTGCGCTACAGGGAGAGGATTTCCCTGTTCTCCCTGGAGCATCAGATGCTGTTGGGTGACCTTATAGAGGTTTATAAAATCAGGAGGGGCATGGATTGGGGAAATACACAAGGTAATTTCCCTGTGGTGGGGAGGAGGCACGATGGGGGATGGGAGACAGAGGGGGGAGACCAAGGGGGGAGGGTGACCGTTATTTTGTAGATTATAACACAACCCTGTTCCTGTTTTCTCCATATCCCCTTCAATCCCTCTGAAGGGCTCAGAACAAGTGTACAGTCCCTGGAAAGTAGAGCTTCAGGGTGGTCAAGTGCTGAAGGTTGCATTTGGGACGCTGACCTTCATTGGTCTGTGCACTTATCAGTAAATGGACCTGGGTTCAATTCCACTGTTCTGGATTCATGTCTGTGGCCACAGACACGCCTGTCTCTGACACTGACTACTAGATGCCCTGTCACGATGGCTCTGCTATTCTCCTTCCTCCCGTTCTGTTCAGCAGAGCTATCCGTGGTGTCATGAACCAGGCTGTTGCTGATTTCCCGAGAGTCCACCCCACCTATTCCCCCCTTATAGAATCCCAAGCGGTGCATAATATCTGTTTGAGAAGTGGAACGATCAGTGGAGAGTCCTGCACCTCCTTCCTGAGCCTCTTACTTGATCTGATGATCACTCATTCCCTATCTGCCTGTGTAACTCTCACCTGCAGTGTGACTAACTCACTAAACGTGCTGTCCATAACATTCTCAGTATTGCTCCACAGTGAGTTCACTCTCAGCTCCAGGTCTGAAAAGCAGTTTCCCAGTAGTTGCAGATAGGCAGTCTTCCTGCACACATAGCCTTCACGGACACTGGAAGTGTCCCTTATTTTCCACATTGTGCAAGAGGAGCACACCACTGGTCTGAGGTCTCTGATCACAATGTCTCTCTAGTTTCAGTTAGTTACTCCCATTAGGATAATTTGAATGATTTAGCAACCTTCCTTGTGCTATACAATCACAGCAGCAGCAGAACTGTATTCAATCACAGTCAGTAATTTTTTTCCCCAGGGCAACCCTCAGTCTACCATTACCATCAAGCCAATCTATGGTTCAGTGACGAGTGTGGGTGAACATGACAGGGCCAGAATCATTTGTACCGAATCCTGATGACCACCCCTTAAAGATACCACACTTGTCTGGCTACATTCTAAACAGCAGAACTAACATCTGATACAGAGGGCGAAATGATCCCGAGACTAGCCTATCATATCGAAGCTCTGCAGTCCTGCCACATCCAGGCATAAATGTCGATGGACTATTAAACAACTCACTGGAGGAGAGAACTCCACAAATATCCTCATCCTACTTAACAGAATAGCCCTTACATCAGTGTAAAAGACAAGGATGTTGTATCTTCACCGTCCTCAGCCAGAAGCGTTCAGTTGATGATCCACCTCACCCTCGCCATGATGCCCACAGAATCACAGATGCCAGTCTTTACTCAATCTGATTCGCTGCACGTGACATGAAGAAACAGCTGAACAAAGTTGATACGATAAAGGCAATGGACCCTGACCCCATTTCTGCAATAGGATTGAAGGCTTGTGCTGCACAACAAGCCTGGGAAGGCTGTTTCATTCCAGCTCCTACTCTGACATCTCCCTGGCAATTTGGAAAATTACTCAACTATGTCCAGTTCCCTATGAGAGGAATAATTACCATCTGACCAATTACCACACCTTCAGTCCCATCACAAAAGCGAAATTGTTGGGAGATCCTTTTTGACATCGCTGGCAACTAGCACAGAAATAACCCGCTCAGTGTAGTTTCCGGTGGGTCCCCATGTGTAGATGGTGCTGTTGTGGAAATGTCACTGGATTACTAATCCAGACCAGGGTAATGCTCTGGCAGTTGGTGGAAATTAAAAACAATTAATAAAATATCGAGATCTAAAGGCTCGTGTCAGTAATAGTGACCTTGAAGCCAGAGTCGATTGTAAACATCAATTTCCTTCCCCAATGTACTTTCAGGAATTGAATCTCCAGTGCTTTCCTGGTCGGGCCTAAAAGTGACTCCAACCGCACAGACACGTGATAAATTATTCAATGGTCTCTGAAATGGTCAAGCAAGACACTCAATTATATCAAACTGCTCCAAGGTCTTAAATGGTAAAACCGGACAGAACCCCCGGCCCCAGCCTCAGTATCAGAACGGGATTTACAGTCCGGTTAACCCTACTGCGGCCTCCTTCCTAACATCTGAGAGCTGTTGGCAACATTTACAGAGCTTTCCCACAGACTGCACAGAAACACCGGGAAAGGAGCAAGTCATTCAACACACTGAGCATTCTTCATTGCCCACCTTTCTTCATCAAGTGAGCTCCCGCTCACTGTGACGTGATTCCATTTCAAGCACCCGCTGAACAACAAAACCCAGTTTCAGGATCCTCTGTCTGCAAAATGTACCCTCAGCGAGTTCAGCTAAAACAGGTATGTAATCTACTCTGCAAGCCTTGAACTTGAGCCTGAAAGTGGGATTTGTAGTCTACATTTAGAATGAACATTATTTCAAACTGGGGGACAATCTTGGAGAGAACTGGAATTCTGCGTCGGAATCACGTGGTCAGTCAGATCGCGCGCTTTCTGGTGAAAAGCTTGGTGAAAGGCACACTGCTATAGTCAGTGACTGTAGTGTTACTTTGTTACATTTACTGTACTAATTCATTACAGCATATGTTTTAAAGATTTGTGTAGACTGCGCTATCGTTTGTGTTAGACTGACTATTATTTTTGTTTTGATTTTTACTGATATTATTGGAAGTTCACCGCTTACCCTTGATTTCCAATTGGTCTCCTTATTTATATTGCACCGTTTTCTATAATACAGTGTTCCAAAGGAATGCAGCTGCCGCATAATCGGAGAACTACCTGTAATAATCACTGATCCTCCAACTTCACACCAAACTCCTGCTCTCTTCCTATTCCTTTAGTGTCTAGAAATCCTTATTTATATTCAGCGCCTCGGCTTCCACAGTCTAATGTGGTCGAGGATTCCCCAGGTTCACTGGTTTCTGAGTTCAGACATTTATTCTCATCTCAATGCACTTTGGCCTGTCTGTACCTAATGATGTGGGCCCTTGTTTAAGCCATCCCAGCCAGGGGAATTGTCATCCTTGCTTTCATATTGTCTCGTCCTGTCGGAGGTGTACATAGTTCACCCATTTTCCGAAACCCTATGGAACACAGGTCCAGCCAACTCAACTCTGCTCCCACAACAAGCCTGTCATCCCAGAGATCAGTCTGGTCACTCTTTGCTGCACTTCCTCAATGTCAGTTTTGCCCATTATGAGGTAAGGAGACCAAATCTGCACACACTATTGCATATTGTTCGAGATTGAGTCTCACCAAGGCCATGTAGGCTGTAGTAAGACACACTTACTCCAGGACTCAAACCCTTTTGAAATGAAGGTCAACACACCATATATTTTCAACAATGCTGTGTATTCCCCGAGACAGTTGAGCCTGCTCTAACTTTAGTGGGAACATTACAGCAGGCTGGTAATGTGTTGCTGCTGCTGTACAGGAAGTTAGTGAGATCACATCTGGAGTAATGTGCTTAGATTTAATCTCCTCATTGAGGAAACGACATTGGAATTAACTCAGAGATTATTACCTCAAATGATTTCTGGAACAAAGGTGTTATTCATAGAATCACTATAGTGTAGAAACAGGCCATTTAACCCATCGACTCCACACTGATATGCTGAAAACCATCCCATACAAACCCTAATCCCCCCAGCACAATCTCTGCACGCCTGACATTTTCCACGACTAATCCAGTTAACCTGCACAATTTGGGACTGCGGGAGCAAACTGGAGTACCCGATGTGAACACTTGCAGGGACAGGGAGAATGTGCAAACTCCACACAGATAGTGTCCGAGACTGAAATTGAACCCATATATGTAGTGCTGGGAGGCAGCAGTGCTAACCACTTAGCTACCTCTGTGGGCAATACAGCCTGCCTGCACAATTCAACCCTCGAAACGTGGCATAACAGAAGGGAGCTTCCATACATCTCCAAACCTGTCATTGAGCAACAAGAGGAGGACATTGAGATCTTGAGCCGTTTGGTCAGGAATAGGCGCAGGGCATGCAATCCATCGAGTTTATAATGTAGGAACACCAGGAGGACATTCAGCCCATCGAGTGAGTAAAGCAGGAACAGAATGAGTCTAACCAGCCACTCATGCCTCTTAAACAGCAATTGGAGCCGATCTTTTACAGCCTCGTTCCTGCCACACACGAATTGTGAAAGGGACTGTCGAGGTTATGGAAATGGAACAACTTCAAATAACCAACTTCACTCGGGAATGGAAAGGTATGAGTAAACGATTGGGACTGAAGGCAAGTTGTTTATTTCAGTTATTAAGAAATTAACAAGAGACTTTCAAAGTCAAAGCACAGTCGACATGGTTTTATTAAGGGTAAATCATGTTTGAATGGTTTGTTTAACTTTTTTTAAAAATGCGACAAACAAGGTGAACAAAGGGGATCCGAATGATGTATTATATCTGGACTCTCAGAAGGCAATGCATAAAGTGCCTGACAAAGGATTAATATAAAATACAAGAGCACATGGGGTTAGGAAATTTATTTGCTTGGAGAAAATATTGGCTAACCAATAAAAAACCATGACATGGAAGTGCTGGCTTTGGACTGAGTTGGACAAGGTCAAACATCACACGGCACCAGGTTAAAGTCCAACGGGTTTAGTTAAAAACACAAGCTTCCATAGCGCTGCTCATTCATCAGGTGTTAGAGAGAGAAGATCTTAGAAACAGAATTTATGAGGAAAGATCAAAAGGTTGTACAAGTCATGTGCATGAATTGAACACATCGAAGATGGTTCCTAAATATTTAATCAGTTAGAATCGAGATTAAGGTTTTGATTGTTTAATATGCAAAGCAGACAATTTATTTCAAGTCACTGCCTGGAGACACCTTCAGGTATTATCGATGTAAAGGAGGTGACCCCTCCAGTCAGACAATGTATTTTACGGTGAGGTCTTGTTTGGAGTGTGTCTGTGTCTTCACGTGGAGTCAGTCTGGGTTTATGTCCAAAGTAGGAGTTTATAAAATACCGCATTGACTGACTGTATACAAATTGTATATTTTTTGACAAAATATAATGTATCTGCAAATACAAATCGGCAAATGCAAATTCAGCTCAGATGTGTGTGTGTGTGCGTGTGTTTGCATTCAAGCAGATGTGTGTGTTTGAGAGCGAGGTGGAGTGTCTACGTGAGGGGGTGAGAGACAGGGTGTGCCTGCGTGTGAGAGAGGGGTGGTGTGTTTGTGTGGTGGGAGGAGAGGGAGAGAGTGCATGGGTGTATTTAAGGGGTAGAGCGAGAGGATGCCTGTGTCCTTGTTAACACACAGACAAATTTGATAGATCCACTTCCCCACACACACTCGCACCATGGTTTCACAGCTTCCCCTCTCTGCAGCCTCTGCTCCATTTGTTGTTCATGTTACAGACCCAGATGCTGTCAATACACTCCCGTTCCTCCATCCAGAGTTGGGTCACCAAATCCTCAGGTCTCCCTGAATGTCTGAGGCAGCTCACAGCACAACCTCCAGCGAACCATCCGCAGAACCTCCACTAACCTTTCAGTAAGAGGAGTCAGTCAGAAGCCCCACAGCTACAAGTTAGACGCCTGGTCCTTTACAATAATACCCAAGGGGCTTCGTCATGTTACTGACCACACGATCATCTGAGAGTGACCAACAGGCTTTCAGTGGACAGGCACAGACCAACTTTCAAAGGCATGTCTCAAAGCTGCTGGATCCCACTACACAACATGGAACAACAGCCCACCACATACCATTTCATTGTTTCTGAGCTTCACAATACCAACACTCGATACATTCGGGAGCCACAAAACAACACCAGGGAAAGGCACAGAAAAACAAACAATGAATTAACTGGTAACATGTTGTGAAAATATGGATAAGGAGACAGGGAAGTGAGACAATTGTGGGTCCAATTACAAGAATCGAAACATTCATTATAGCCAGATGATTGCAGAATTATTGCCAGATTAGTTGAAATGGTTAGTTACATCAAATTCTGAATCTGCCTCACAGAACTATCCCAGACACCATAAACTGGAACAAGGTACCAGCCAGAATGGAGAGCTGTGCCGAGCATGCAAGTGGAATACTCTATAAACTCGAATACATGCCCGGCATGGGGAGCCTTGCAAATCTTTGCCAGTATATTACTACTATACGTGCAATGCATATAAGACTTGCACAGGAAGATTTGCAACCCATGCAGTTAATGACAAATATATGGTTCTGTATCTCCACTGCAACAGTATAAGGCGAGAGATTTTGTGTGTGTGCTCGTGTATGCGCGCGCGTGTGTGTGTGTGTGTGTGTGTGTGTGTGTGTGTGTGCGCGCGCGCGTGTGTATATGTGTGTGTGTGTATTGGCGACAGTAGATATGGCATTTGTTGTTTGAGAGAAAACAGACATGGAGGAAATCAGATTAAATGTGAACAACTGACAGGAGTTTGTGTAATTAATAGAGGGAGACTGAGAACAGTGTCATAGACAGAGGTGACGTCGTGCTTGTGAATATTAAAGGAAAGGCATTGCCAGAACCAACAACAATATAAATCAATCCGTACAGGAATGATGGGATTTTGGTCTGCGTTTAAATGCAAGCCATGGAGTATCAGACTCAAATTTGCTTTGGCAAGTTTGAAGCTGGGAGAGTCAGCAGCAGATTATTGGCTTCATTAAGACTGTATTTCATAGCTCAAACTTAAAATAGCAGATGGGATGAACCAGTGAAGTATATTCTGCAGGTGTTGATTGTTAAAATTAGAAATGGTTAGGATATGGTGTCTGTAATCAGCTCGTGGCTAAAAGCATCACCATAGATGTGACTCATCTGTTTCAGCCTCAGTTATTGACCAGGGGTAAGATGGAGTCAGAGGAAGGAAATGGAATTTGTATCCAGAACAGAAGATGGTGACCTCCAAGCTTTCAATATTTAAATAGCAAGGGCAGTGATGCAATGAATCCTGGTTCATAGCTGAAACTGAGTAGGTCACCCCACAAGGCGCAGTCAGAACTAAAGACGGAGAGAAAGACTGAAACAAGTTCACTGTTGTTGTTCCTGGTGGTTTAGAGAGTTAATGTTTACAGAGTAGAGTAATTGAAAACAAGAGTAATACAGTCGCACATGGTTCATGCAAATAATAAATAGACAGCGAAACTTACCAGGGACTCCAACAATAGCCAGGATAGGATAATAAAAATATTGAATAATGTAAAGTGCATATTTGATCCGCGGTGATAATAGCTACCAATAATATGTAGGAAGAATTCAAACATAACTGGATAAACTCCCGTTCATTGTTGGAACATTCCAGTTTAATGTTCTCAGATTCTGATCTCTCTTCCCCTTCTCTCTGGAGCTGGTGATCCCTGTTACTGCTGTCCGTGTTGCTCCCACTCATACCATGGGATAACATATTGAACAGAGCCCATTTATCATTCAAAGATAGAAACCCTCCACTGGGATAGTTATAATTAACGGAGACTGACATTAATCACAATCAACAAACAATCACATTCAGACAACCAATTCCATACATCATGTTACATATCACAATGAAAGGCAAAATCTACTCAGTTTGAATGGAATGGATAAAGTTTGCTGAAGGATCGATTATAAATCTTTCAATCTTTTTAATCTTTCTTCCCTGAATGTGGGAGTATTGCCGGAACACAGCTGGATTGTATATGTTTTGCCCTGTTTCTTTATGGGACTGGGATACAATAACATACCGGCTGCAAAAGATGTCTGGTGGGGAAGATTCTAGATACCTTTCTGTAATGCTGCTCCTAGTTGGAAATGCCCTGTTATCAAGTCCTTGCATAACCTTGAGACATCATTCAGAGCTTTAAAACTGCTGCTCAGAAACAGGGAAAAACAGGAGGCAGTCACTCAACTGCTCGAGCCTGGAACACAGGAACAGGAGGGAGTCATTCAACTGCTCGAGACTGGGATACAGGGACAGTAGGGAGTCATTCAACTCCTCGAGACTGGGACACAGGAACAGGAGGGAGTCACTCAACTGCTCGAGATTGGGACACAGGAATAGAAGGCAGTCCCTCAACTGCTCGAAACTGGCATTCAGGAACAGGAGGCAGTCATTCACCCACTGAACACTGGGACACAGGAACAGGAGGCAGTCCCTCAACTGCTCGAGACTGGGACACAGGGATAGGAGGCAGTCATTTAACTGCTCGGGACTGGAACGGGAGAAATCAGGGGGCGAGTGAGGCCCCAGGGTCCTGTTACGCAGGAACACAAGGAGATGACTCACTCCGCATCAGTATGGGTCACTGGGAGAGAAGGGGAATTGTCTTGTTTCAGACAAATATATCAGAGCTTTGAAACTACTGCTCAGAAACAGGGGAAAACAGGAGGCATTCACTCAACTGCTCGAGCCTGGGACACAGGAACAGGATGGAATTAATCAACTGCTCGAGATTGGGACACAGGAACAGGAGGCAGTCACTCAACTGCTAGAGGCTGGGACACAGGAACAGGAGGCAGTCATTCAACTGCTCGATACTGGGACACAGGAACAGGAGGCAGTCACTCAGCTGCTCAATACTGGGACACAGGAACAAGAGGCAGTCACTCAACTGCTCAGGACTGGAACGGAGAAATCAGAGGGCGAGTGAGGCCCCAGGGTCCTGTTACGCAGGAACACAAGGAGGTGACTTACTCCCCATCAATATGAGTCACTGGGAGAGAAGGGGAATTATCTTGTTTCAGACAGAAATATCTGAAAAAGTTGCATGAGCGAGCCATTCAATTCTGCTCCAACATTCTCTAAGACCACGGATGATCTGATTGTTATTTCCTCATTCCGCTCTCTGCAGCCTCTGCTCCATTCGTTGTTCATGTTGCAGACCCAGATGCCCGAACTGCAGCCCCCATGACCCATCCACAGTAGGTCACCAAAGTCTCTGGTCTTCCTGAATGTCCCACAGCAGTTTAAAGCACAGTCTCCAGGAAACGGTGCTCAACATTTCCACGAATGTCCCAAAATTAGAATTAAGTCAAATGACACTCAACTGAAAGTAGGAAACCTGGTCTGAATCAGTAACAATTGAGGGGATTCCTCATGTTACTGAGCACACGATCAGCAGCGAGTGATTAACACAGGCACTTCAATGGATAGGCACAGAGCATGTTTCAAAGATGTGCCTGAAAACTGCTCGAAACCTACTATTCAAAATGGAGCACAGGACAGGATACTTGGAAGTCAAAGAAAATGCAAGCTATGCATTTTGCACATTGTTTTTAAGCATCTTAATGTTGGAAACTGATGCTCTCGGGTGAGCAACGTTCAAGGTAAGAGGAAGATATGGGACAATTATTCACATTACAACTGGACAATTAAAATTGGATGTCAGGGTTTAAATACCAACAGTTTTAAATAGCAACAAATGGGAGGGATTTGGGAAATAGACAGAGAGAGAGAGACTTAGATACAGTGCTATGGGAGGATGTGTTCACAGGTTTCAGAATGCTGAAGTGAAGGCATTTGGATGGCATCTCACACCATGAACTGGTATTTCCGGGAATGAATAATTAATGGGATATTTGAGTGAGGTCAGACAGGGACATGGAGTCTTGGAGATATGCAGCACGGAAACAGATCCTTCAGTCTAACTCGTCCATGTCGATCAGATATCCCAAATTAAACGAGTCCAATTTGCCAACATTTGGCCCATATCATTGTAAACCCTTACTCTTCATGTACCCATTCAAATGTCTTTTAAATGTTGTAAGTGTAACAGCCTCCTCCATCTCCACTGGCAGCTCATTCCAAACATGCACCAACATCTGTTGGAAAAAGTTGCTGCTTCGGTCATTTTTAAATCTTACCCCTCTCACTGGAAATACATGTCCTCTAGGTTTGGGGAAACGACCTTGGCGATTCATCCTATACATGCCCCTCACGCTCCAGGAAAAATCGCCCCAACGTGCTCACCCTCTCCCTATAGCTCAAATCCTGGCAACTACCTTGTAAATCTTTTCTGACTCCCTTCAATATTCATAATATCTTTCCGAGAGGAGGGAAACGCGAATTAAATGCAATACTGCAAAAGTGGCCAAACTAGGTGCTGTACAGCAGCAACGTGACCTCCCAAATCAAAGCACTAGCCAGTAAAGGCAAGCATACCAAATGCCTTCTTCACTGTCCTACCAACCTGCGATTCTACTTTCAATGAACTATGAACCTGGATTGCAAGGTCTCATGGATCAGGAACACCCCGCAGAACCTTACCATTATTGTATACGTCCTGCCCTGATTTGCATTTGCAAAATGCAGCACCTCACATTTATCTAAATTAAACATCATTTGCCACGCCTCAGCCCATCAGCCCATCTGATCAGCATCCCATTTTACTCTGAGGTAAACCTTCTTGCTGTCCATTCAACCATCAATTTTTGGTGTCATCTGCAAACTTACCAATTATCGCTGCTATGTTCACATCCAAATGATTTACATAAATCGTGAAAATAGTGGACCCAGCACGGATATTTGTAGAACACCACTGGTCACAGACCTCCTGTTGGAAAAGCAACCCTTCACCACCACCCTCTGTCTTTTACCTTCGAGCCAATTTTATATCCACATGGCTAGTTCTCCATGTATTCCATGTGAACTAAACTTGTTAACCAGTCTGCCATGTGGAAAGGTTCAAATGTTTGACTGAAGTCCATATCGACAAGGTGCACCTCTCGGCCTCAATGAATCCTCTTAGTCACTTCATCAAAATAAAACTCCGTTAATTTAGTGAGACACGATTCCCCATGCTTCAAGCCATGTTGCCTATCCCTTATCAGTCCTTGCCATTCAAAATACATGCAAACCTTGTGCCACATAATCCTCACCAATAATTTGCCCTCCACTGACGTCAGCCTCACCGGCTTTTCCTTACCATCCTTCTTAAATGGTTTTCGTAATTCCACCAAGTTATCTAATCTCCTATCTCCCGGTACCTCACCTGTGGCAATTGACAATACAAATATCCCAGCAAGGGGCCCAACAATCACTTCCCTCGCTCCCACAGAGTTCTCGGGTACACCTGATCAGGTCCTGGGGATTTTCCCACCTTTACAGGCTTTACGAAGTCCAGCATCTCCTCCTCTGGTAATGCAGACACTTTTCACGATGCCACTGTTAAGTTCTCTGGCTTCCATATCCTTCTGCACAGTCAAAACGCTTGTTCAGTGTCGCCTCCATCTCCTGTGGTTTCGCACATCGGCAGCTTAGCTAATCTTTAGATGGCCCAAAACTCTCCAGAGTTACTGTTTTCTCCTAAATGTATGTGTAGAGTACATTTGGATTCTCCTTAACCCTATTTGCCAAAACTATCTCATGTCTCCATCATGGCCTCCTTATACCCCGCTTAAGTATACTCCTACTGGCTTTAGACACACTGGACATTGACTTTAAATCTGTAATTAAGAGGCTAATGATGATGACAAAAACATTTTCGATTTTTGGAAAAAACCCAACTGGTTCGCTGATGTTCTTGAAGTCAGTAAACTGCCACCCTCACCTGTCATTGGTTACACGTGACTCCAGATCGACAATAATGTGTATGACTCTTAACTGCCCTCTAGGCAATTAGTAATCGGCAATAAATGCAGGCCCAACCAGCGATACTCTCATCCCGTGAATGAATACTGAAAACCCTCGATTCCTCCTCTCTCTATCTGAAATATGTTTCCCTCTTATCCATGACCAGACCCTTAATTTCTCCAGTGCTCCAGCATTCCTTACACTTACCAGCCTTACCCTTCACCCTAACAGGGACATACTGTGTCTGAGCTCTTGACATCTCATTTTTGAAGGCTTCAATCTGCACAGTTGGCCCGTTAATTGCGAATATCTGTCCAAATCCAGTTTGGAAGTTCTTGCTAATATCATCAAAATTGGCCTTACTCCAATTTTGAACGTTATCTTTTAGACCCAGTTCATTCTTTTCCATCTCTATTTTAAAACTAACGGAATTATGATTATTTGTCCAAAGGTGCGTCCTAACTGATATCTCAGTCACCTGACCTGCCTTATTTCCCAAGCGTAGTTCATGTTTAGCTCGTTCTCTGTGATGGAGAGTATTGGATAAGCAAATGCAGCTTTGTTACTGTTAGTGGGGTCAGCAATGTATTCGACTCATTGGATTGAATCTAACAATAATTCGTCTCCTAGCCATTTTCACTGAGTGTGACAGAGGGATCGACTGCACAAAGCCGAGCTAGTTTCCTGGTGCTATCTTATAAAACTTTTCTCATTAATCCCCACCCCATGGTGTCCTTCTCATTCAATGCCAGCCCTATTCTCCCACCCATCATGTCTGGAGGTATTCAACATCGCCCAGATACCCCTGGATATTCCGTGATCCCTGGCACTGGTGCCATCTTTAAAAGGCCAATAGGCACACGGTTGAGCTTTCTCAGTTTGGAGCTGCCCTGCACAGTTTACCCCGAGTATTGCAGATAATGGGAAATTACAAGACGGTCTGTCGACAGGGGAATGGAGGTCCTACTGGATGGGCTAGAATAGAGGGGGGCCTTACTCTTCACAGAGGGGGCCACACCACCAGACCCACCAAGCATGGTCGGGGCTCTCCACCCAGCTCAGTGCAGTATCTGCGGTCTGAAGAAATGTCCAGCAATACAGGACAAGCATCCAAAACCTTCCCCGCTCTGTCAGGGTCAGTGTCACTCCATTCCCTCTGCTCCCTCACACTCACTGTATATCTGTTATAGCACCGACCCCGAACAAGGCTCATGGCCCACCACTCTCACTACTGCATGCAGCACCTTCCCCCGTCTCTCTCTCTCTCTCTCTCTCTTTCGCCCCCTCTCTCTTCCCCCAATATCCACCCCCCAACACTAATAACACTGCATGGATACAACACTATGGACTGACTCCCTCCAGACACCTCACCATATCTCCCCCTACCTACACCAGCACTAACAACAGCGCCACCCACTCCTACCCTCCCTCCCTCCCCTTCTCCCATTCCAGGAGAAACAGCCTGGAATAGGACAGAAAGTGCTAAGCCGTGTGGTGCAGTGCCCGATATCCATTCCCTCACCCCGCTCCCCCCGCCATGTGGGGAGTACCCTTGTAGGAGCCGGAGAGGACCGGGATGCCTCGTGTGGAGATTCTGAAACATCCACGTCCCACGGATCAAGTAAGAAGCAATGTTCAGTGAAGGGAAATTCTCACTTTAAACCCACTGGCAGCTCCTTTTCCCCCCGGCACAACTTGGAAGCCATGGCCCTGATGCCATCTCCCTTTTGTGTTGAGCTGTTACAAATAGAATCCCCACAGTTTTGGTGGGCATGAGGGTGGACTTACAACACACCATCTCCACCACCTCCCAGGAAGCGGGCACGGTGACTCCTTCCTCCTGTAAACAGCTCAGATACTGACACTAATTTGTGAGATTTTCCGCTACCCCCACTTATCCTGACTTCTTCGATAATCTGTGCTCATACATCCAGCACCCTCTGCTCTTGCACCTCCTTTATAACAGTATAGCCTGTTTAATGTTACCTTTCAATGTCCTTCCTACCAAAGAGCATCACCTCACACTGTTCTGCTTTGATCAGCATTTGCCATACGCCTGAACACTACACCAAAATATAACTTTCCTGATGGACTTCCATGCTGTCCTCAACAAACTTTACAATTCTTCCATGTTTGATATCTGCAAAGATTGAAATTGTGCTACAATCACACTCCACACAGAAATACTGACACACACCAGACAGAACGACTGAAATATTGACAAGGTTACCATGGAGCGAGAGAAATACTGACACTCTCCATGCCTGTAGTGTCAATGAACAGCAAGTGCCTCTATGTGTGTATATTCGTGAGTGTATCTGTGTGTGGCGAATCTGGCAGTCTCTGTGGTGCTTAAAGTGCTGTAATGTCCCCCGACACGAGTTCTGAGTAAGGGTCACTCGATCCAAAACGTCAACTTCCATTTCTGTCCAAATATGGCTGCCAGAGCTGCTGAGCTTTCTGTTGTTGTCAATCTCTGTTGCACTCCAAACCCCATCCCCCACCTCCCACCTCCGACGTCACTGCAATCGTGGTGGTAAAGTGTGTAAACCATCAGGGATTCAGTTTGGGAGGCAGAGAGAGGGCAGCAGTTCACAGCACAATCCAATCGAAATTTTGATTGCACCAAACACACACACACACACATACACACACACACACACACACACACACACACACACACACACACACACACACACACACACACACACTAGGTTGGTGTGGACAGGATTGTCATTGGACTGAAGCCCTCAGAGTGGAACAGTTTCATGTGCACAAATGTCTGCTCTCCTTCTCTAATGTGGAAACGGTTTGTCACTGGGTAGTATTTTTAATACACAGTATATTCATTAAAGCATATTTCCATTGCAATTATATCCAAGCAAATCCGAGTAGCCACATTGCAAGGCGATGAGATTAATTTTAATGCACTTCCTGTAACTTGCAATTTTTAATGTCTTACTCTTACAAGTAACCTTACGTGTGAGAAAGGATTGAAAAGACCTAAACCAGACCAGCAGAGTGTGGGATTGATCACTTTAAAGAAAAGAGAAAAAGGGAGAGGAAGGGAGAGCGGTTTTGACCCCGTTTCAGTGATTCGCACCAAAAACAACAAGAGTTCCACAGAGATGCAGAGACAGAGATCCACACACTAATGCAGGAACACACCTAACAAGCACAGAGAGATAGACATGCACATAATGGTACACAGCGACATATGTAGACACACGGGAATAGACAAACACAACAGAAACATGCAGATACATACTTGGGTATGTAAATACACATAGACTCATCGAGTTATACAGGGTATTTGCAAACAGACCTATCGGCCATTACAGTCCATGCTGACAATAATTCCAAACTAAACCAGTCCCATCTGCCTGCGCTTGGTCCAGATTTATCCAAACATTCGCTTATTCTTGTACTTAATCAAGTGCATTTTAAATGCTGTAACTTTACCCATAATCCATCACTTCCTCAGGAAGTTCACTCTCTACATGAACCACATGTTGTGTAAAAAAACAACCTCACGGGTCCTGATCATGTGAACCCAATAACTCTGTAGGAAGATAAGGAATTGATTGCAGGGCCCCTTGCTGAGATGTTTTTATCATGAATAGCCACAGGTGAAATGCTGGAATTCATGAGTTTGACTAAAGTTGTGCTATTAAACAAAATGGAAAGGAAGAGCTAGGGAACTATAGATTGGTGAACCTGATATCAGTGGTCGGCACGTTTTTGGAGGGAATCATGAGGTAGAGGATTTACATGTATTTGGAAAGATACATTAGGGATAGACAAATGTGAGGGCTGTAAATGCTGGAGATGAGAGTCTAGATTAGAGTGGTGCTGGAAAAGCACAGCAGGTCAGGCAGCATCTGAGGAGCAGGAAAATAGATGTATTGGGCAAAAACACTTTATCAGGATAGGCAAATTGGGTTGTGCCTGGAAAATCATGTCTCACTAACTTGATTATTTTTTGTTTAGAAGTAACGGAGAGGATTGATGTGGGCTGAACGCTGGATGTGATCTATACAGACTTCAATTAGGCATTCGACAAGGTTCTGCATGGGAGACTGGTTAGCAAGGTTAGGTTACGTGGAACACAGGGGGAATTAGCCAGTTGGATACAGAATTGGCTTAAAAGAAGAGGACAGAGGGTTGTGGTGGAGGGTTGTTTTTCAGACTGGAGGCCTGTGACCAGTGGAGTGCCACAAGGATCGGTGCTGGTTCTGCTACTTTTCATCATGTATATAAATGGTTTGCATATGAACATCGGAGATATAGTTCGTAAGTTTGCAGATGACACCAAAATTGGAGGTATAATGGCCAACAATTAAGATTACCTCAGATTACGACAGGATCTTGATCAGATGAGCCAATGGACCGAGGAGTGGCCGACAGAGTTTAATTTAGATAAATGTGAGATGCTGCATATGGGAAAGGCAAATCAGGGCAGGACTTATACACTTAATGGTCAAGTCATGGGGAGTGGTGCTAAAAACAACGTGACCTCAGAGTATAGGTTTATCGTTCCTTGAATGTGGATTTGCAGGTAGATAGAATAGTGAAGAAAGTATTGGCATGTTATTGGTCAGTGCATTGTGTATATGAGTTAGGAGAATGGGTTACATCTGTACAGGACAAAGGTTAGACCACTTTTAGAATACTGTATGCAATTCTATTCTACCTGCTGTAGGAAGGATGTTGTGAAACCTGAAAGGGTTCAGAAAGGGTTGACAACAATGTTGCCAGGACTGGAGTGTTTGAGCTACAGGTAGAGGCTGAAAAGGCTATGGCTGTTTTCCCTGGAGCATCCGAGGATGAAGATTGACTTTAGAGGTTATTAAAATCCTGGGTGCAATGGTTAGAGTGAATAGCCAAGGTCTTTTCCCTAGGGTAATGCAGCCGAAAACTAGACGGCGAAGGTTTAAGGTGAGATGGGAAAGACATAAAAGGAATCCAATGGGCAACATTTTCATGTAGCGGGTGGTTGTGTGTAATGAGCTTCCAGAGGAAGGTGTGGAGGCTGGCACAATTACAACATTTAAAAGGCATCTGGATGGGCAGATGAATGGGAAGGGTTCAGGTAGAAATGGGCCAAATGCTGGCAAAGGGATGAGATTAATTTTGGCTATCTAGTCTGCATGGACGCGTTGGACCAAAGGGACTGTTTCCATGCTATACAGCTCTATGACGCTATGTCTTTTTACAAAAGTGCTCCTATTATCTAAAAACAATCCCCCACTCGAGGTAAAAGACGCCTACAATTCAACATTATCGATACCCCTCATGATATTATAAATCTCTATAATGTCACCTCTCAGCCTCCTACGCTCCAGTAGATAATGTCCAAGTCTATTGAGCCTGTCCTTATAACTCAAAGACTCCATTCCCAGCAACATCCTGATAAGTCTCTTCTGAACGCTCTCGAACTTGATAATATCCTTTATATAACAGGGCGGACAGAACTGCACACAGTCCTCCAAGACATGCCTCACGAATGTCCTGTGCAACCTGAACATACCATCCCAAATCCTGCACTCAAAGGACTGTCCACTGCTACTTGTCATGTATATAAATGATTTGGATGTGAACATGTGAGATATAGTTAGTAAATTTGCAGGTGACATCAAAATTGGAAATGTAGTGGACAATGAAGAAGGTTACCTCAGAATAAAATGGTATCTTGATCAGATGGGCCAATGGATTGAGGAGTGGCAGATGGAGAGATATTTAGATAAATGTGAGGTGCTTCATTTTCGAAAGCAAATCAGAGCAGGACGCATACACTCAATGGTAAAGTCCCGGAGAATGTTGCTGAGCAAAGAGACCTTGGAGTACAGGTTCGTAGTTCCTTGAAAGTAGAGTCTCAGGTAGATACGATAGTGAAGGTGTTTGGTATGCTTTCCTTTATTGTTCAGACCACTGAGTACAAGAGTTGGGAGGTCATGTTGTGGCTGCAAAGAACATTGGCTAGGCCACTTTTGGAATATTGTGTGCAATTCTGGTCTCATTCCCATTGGAAAGATGTGAAACTTATAAGAGTTCAAAAAAGATTTACAAGGATGTTGCCAAGGCTGGAGGATTTCAGCTGTAGGGAGAGCCTAAATAGGCTGGGGCAGTTATCTCTGTGGGTGAATTATAGAGGTTCATAAAATCATGAGAGGCATGCAAAGGGTAAATAGACAATGTCTTTTCCTAAGGTTGGATAAGTGTCTACAACTAGAAGGCAAAGGTTTAGGGTGAGCGGGGAAAGATTTAAAAGTGACCTCAGGGGCAATTTTGTTTTTGCACAGAGGGTGGTGCGCGTATGAAATGAGTTGCCAGAGGAAGTTGTGGAGGCTGGTCAAATTAAAGTATTTAAAAGACGTCCGGATCAGTATATGAATAGGAAGGGATATGGGCAACGTGTTGGCAAATTTAACGAGATTAGGTTAAGCCAACTGGTCGGCATGGACGAGTTGGACCAGAGGGTCTCTTTCCACACAGTACCCCTCTATGAATCTATGTCTCTATTATGAAGGCCTGCAAGCGAAACACCTTCATAACTACCCTGCCCACACATGATACAAACTTCAAAGAATTATGCCTGAAACCATAAGTCGTTCTGTTCTACAACACTACTATTGGCTCGACTTTTCATTGTATATGTGTTTTCTTTGTTTGTTTTACCAAAGTACAATACCTTGCATTTAGCAACATTATACTCCATCTGCCATTCTTTAGCTAGTAAGTGATCGTACTGGGGAAGAAAGGCTGGAAAGTAATCAGCTGCCTGTATCATTTAATAGTTTTAGGAAGAGGGCAGTCACACGTTAGAGGTGGGAAACAGTGATCAGTGTTTGAGGCCAGAAAGTATGTGCTTTCTTTGTCTCAGATGTTCAGTATTGATATCTATTCGAGTTCCTTCACAGTGCAGTGTGTGTCTGCATGACTTCATTCCCTCATATTGCAGACTACAGATAATATTCATTTATGCTGGAAATAATAGCCAAGTATTTGAAGATGTTCATATTTTATCTCGAAAGTAGAGCACATAAACTCGACATCCTACAATTGAGGCAAGTACCTTGTATTTTTTAAACAATGTTATTATTCTCACTGTGTTATTCAGTAAAGTGAACCAGATTTCAATGAATCTATACCAGACTGAAAGCTGGCACTTAAAATTAAACATTTAGGTACTGTTTAGGTCTTGTGTAGTCAGTAGTGTTCCTACCTCTGATGCAGAGCTCTGGATTCTATTCCAATTCCTGAATTTGTCTGAACATGTCCCTAGCTCGAGACCAGACAGTCTGGATTCAGGTGCAGAGGTGTGTCACAGCATGTCAGAACAGGCTGCTGAACAAACACACAGGAGAATAGTGTTCGCAGTTTAGGGACTATTGTGGAGTGGTGGTAGTGTCCCTACCTCTGGCTGCAAAGCTCGAGGTTCAAATCCTACCAGAGGTGTTTTATAATATGTTTGAACACGTTGACTAAAATGAGTTTAGAATTGTGATTTGATCGAGATGGAAGAGGTTTCAGTATTCAATTTCAGAATTTAATCTCCGGATGACTGAAACCACAGGCCCTGGTTTGGAGTCACATTTGCGCCTTCTGGAGGTTTATAAATTCATGAAGGGCATGGATAGCGTGAGTAGTCAAGATCTTTTCACCACGTTTGGAAGTCCAGAATTTGAAGGCATATATTTAATGTGAGAGGGGAATGATTTTAAAGGGAGCTCAGTGGCAACTTTTTCACTCAGAAATTGGAGCGTGTATATGATAAAATGCCGGAGGAAGTGGTGGAGGTTGGTATAATTACAACATTTAAAAGGCACCCAGATGGGTATATTAATATGAAGGATTTAGAAGGATATGGGCAAATTGCTGACACATAGATCAGATTTCCTGCAGTGTAGAAACAGGCCTTTTTGACCAACAAGTCAACACCAACCCTCTGAAGAGTTACCTACCCAGAACCATTTAACCTTGACTAATGCATCTGACACTATGTTGAATTTAGCATGGCCAATTCACCCAATCTGCACATCTTTGGACTGTGGGAGGAAACCAAATCAGACACTGGGATAAAGTGCAAACTCTACACAGTCAGTCACCCTGGTAATATGAGGCAGCAGTGCTAACCACTGAGCCACCGCACCGACCCAAATAGGGCACGATTAATTTAGGAAATCAGGTTGCATGGACGAGTTCGTCAAAAGTGTTTGCTTCAGCGCTGTACAACTCTAGGATTCGTTAAGACATTGGATCAAGGTACCTATGTAATCTTCACTGTCCACGATATAGCCAATCTTGGTTTCATCTTTCTAACCACACCTTCCATAATTATCATCTGAATCATTTCTATAAATGGCAAACAAAAATGGATTGAACATAAGTCCCTGTGGAACACCACTGTGCAGAGTGTCACAAAGCTTGTCCCTTTTCTCTGAAAGTTTCCTTTTCTCAAAGATACTGTATTATTGATTTTTTTTCAGAGGTATCGTAAGTAGCTCTAAGCTCCAAGGTGACTGGTTTGGTCCAGAGATTAAACGGTGTTGTGATCAAAGGTGTAATGAAAGGGGAGTGGTCAGCTGTCTCGGTGAGCTCTTCAGTCCAGATGGAGTTCAGCTGTGTGGACAATCTCTTTCTCTCTCCCTCTCTCTCTCTCCTTGTGCCCTTCTAACTTCAACCGGTTAGCAGATGTTTCACCTTTCCAGTTTTTAATGGGGGTTTGCTTATTGGGACTGGTGTGTCCGTTCAGAACAGCTAATTAAGTCTAGTTTGAATAGACTGAGTTGTTCTTTATTCTGTTCTTTGTGTTTCATTGTATAATTTTGTGAATTACATTTTGTCTATATTAAAACATGATAGTCAACCTAGCTAGGTTACTCTGGGTAATTTTCACTGTGCAATTATTGAAACAAATTGCATTCTTAAGCAGGTCTCTCCTGCCTGCTTAAGAACGTTTTGGGTGAGCTGGCCTAGAACAAAACATCAGGCCTCCAGTCTGAAAAATAGCCGTCCTCAATAATGCTGTCTCCTGCTATTAGGCAAACACACACACAGGTACACAGAACCACACGCACACACACACACAGACACAGACACATACACAGAGACACACACAGGCAGACAGACACACACACAGACACATGCACAGAGACAGACACACATACACAGATATATTTCATAATATGATTCAATATAATGATTGAATAACGACCTTTTCTGGATAATGACTCCTTGATCAACAAACATACTGCAAATATTTAAAACGTGAAGAGACATGCGTGGAGAAAGAGCTGAAGGTGATTTTTCAGCAGATGGTGACGTTTCCCATGTGCACTGCGTTAAATCCCGAGAAAATAGATGTTGAGCTGGTTTCATGTTATGCAGTTTGTTGCAAACTCGCAAAGGTCATTGTAATAATCAAAAAAAAACTTGGTCGCATAGGACCGTCTGAATATTGTATTCAATTTCAGTCTGAGCATCTTTCAGATGAAATGGTGTGCTGTTGAAAAACACAAAAAAAGACAGAGTAAAGTTTTTGGAGGAGATAAGAAAGCATGAAGTACACCTGACATCATGTGAATGTGGTCAAATCTTTAAAGTAGGTGTTGCGTCTCCAAGTGACGATTCAATTGCTACTCATTTGGATGTAACTTCTGTCTGCAGTTATGTTAGGACATCAGCCCCATTTTCAATGCTTCACCTTGAATAATACGCTGCACCTTTCAAGTCCATGAACTCAATCTTATTCAGTTGTGCGTGTTCGTGAAATGCCTTTGTGTCTGAAAAAAAAACAAATTCGAAATTAATCCACACACACACTTTTCCTTTCTTTCAATGATCAATTCCCTCCTTGTATGTCAGTTCGTGCGTCTTTTAAAACACTCTGAGATCAGAAATCTACGTTTTATTTTCGGAAATTCATCCAAGATTTCAATAACTTTATTGATTGGAAGAAACTCTCATCCAATCTTTCCTTAATCATTCACTAGTGGTTTTGAAGCCCTAACTGAATTGGTAGGTTCACTCGAAAGAGGGACCTTCCCCGATTTAGTCACTTCAAACCTCACATTATGTGAAAATCTCTTTTGTTTCCGTTTCAGCTTGCGTGTTTCTGGTGCAGCAATTCCACATCTCGTGAATAAACTCCTTCATTCTCTATCATACCGATGAAACCGTTTATATCCTTGCTGATGATTTTATGTCTCAGTAAACCCCGTCCCCGGGATTCCTAATATCTTGCTATCCAGGAAGCAGCGTTTGTGCCCTTTATAAACTCTTCACATGTCTTTGGTGGAGAACGAGGTCAAGGATTACACTGAGGGTGACTGATTTCACAGTTACGCGATGAACTCTTTGCTTTTTAAATACGATTACACTAAATCTCCATGACCTGAGTGAGTCTCAGCTATTTCTAAAGGTAACTGAAGTTCAAATACATCATAGTAGGACTATAGATATTCCACTGCAGACTAGTTCTGGACAGTAAATATCATTACCAAAGGCCACCATAGAACTGAATTCAATACTTTTCACACAGTAATTATCGTAACTATTGTGTATCGTATTTATGTGTTCTTGCCCACTTTGTCCATCACTACATGTGTCCTTGTATTGGGTTCTACTGAATGATTAATTTGTGAATGGAGACTTTCCCTTCACCTCATATTCGAAACTCCATGGATCATTGAATAATTGTACTCATATGCTTGCAGAGGACAGTCCTGCCATTGCAAGGATGAATCAGTGAACTTTCCCCCGTATCCTCGAAGGCAAGGATTTCCTTCTACAGTTTAGGAGATCATTACAGCACTGAATCCCATGTGTGTGTTCATTAAAACTAAAACAGTTGCAGAAAGACTAAGATTTTCAGACTAAGATTTTGCAATCTGCTTGCATTGCTTGTACCAAAAGTTACATTCCACATTGTGCTATGTTTGTGAATGATTGCATTTTCTGAATCTTCAGCAATGATATTTAAATTTTGTCAGAACACTATCATTCACTGTTCTCTCTTTCCCTTCCGGTTCCCATTTTAATATCCTGTATTTTCTCAGTTTATCTTACTTTTTCAACAATTCAAACAATCTCGCTCCTGATTACCAATCTGAGAGAGTACCATAAACTTGTCAATTTATATGCAATGCAGAAGTATGGCGCGGTGACCAAGTGGAAAGGCATTGGTCACATGAACTAAGTAGCAGTAGCGGGGTGGTGGTGTTTATCGCATCCCCGCGGACTGATCTGTCTCCATTGGTAGATCATCACACATTAACAGTGAAGATCTTTTGATGTCATCCTCGAAGGTACATGCTACAAAAAGCTGAAGACTGCGGGAAACTGTTGTGGTCAGCGCTAACACAGAGGCCTAGGGGAAACTGGTGGACCCATAAACCAGAAATTAATAGATTAAAAGATTATTCTTTTTCGAAGAATCCGATTGAGACCATCATCTTAACACCTCCTGGGGAGAACATGGACGTGGATGAGCGGACATTCTCAACTGGTTCTAGCATTTACAATCTTGGTCCGTGTGACAACAAAAGCAGAAACCTGCAATTGTTTATCTTGCTTCTGAAAAACCGGTTAGGAAATTTTGAAGAGCTTAGATATTTCTTCCTGGTCTTCATGAAATAAGCAAGAGCAGAGGAGGGTTCCCTGAGTATGGTCTGGTTTTGGGTTATGGGCCCAGGGCCCTCCACTGTGATATTCTGCTCACATGATCTGAACACACACAAATAAATGACTCAGTGACAAGGTCTGCTGAATCGGATTCGGTGAAGAACAGGAGTCGATTGAATGAAAAGAGCCATAAGTGTGGGAATGAAGCAAATTATTTAACAGACTCGAGGAGAGTGCATAGTGCTGTTTCCAGGTGTTAATATCTGTACACGTAGACTGAATCAGCCTTGGGTGTTATTGTACTGCATCTTTTGTATAATTTTGCAAAAGCACGAAACTTTTATATAGGGGGACAACTTCAAAATCCTCAATGAGGCAAAACACACAAATGAGGTAAACAACAGAGTAACCACACAAACTGGTTTACATCACGTGGTAAGCTTTCCTGCTCAAATTTCGCTCAAAATCGAATTCCTGAGTATCAGATTCGAACAGTGAATGGTGTATGTCAATACAAATTGCTCTGATCTCACAACTTCAGCATTTCAAACGCCCCCTTATGTACGTCTGCCAATTGTAATTGATCACTCACTGTGTTACTTCTACACATGTAGGGAAGAAATAATTATAAGAACAACAGCCATGTAAGTGACTGGGATTTGACACCTGCGACTCCACTTTCAAGGAGCTAAGAACCTGGACCTTACCATTAAGTGTATAAGTCCTGCTAAGGTTTGCTTTCTCAAAATGCAGCACCTCGCATTAATCTGAATTTAACTCCATCACTTTTCTTTAATAATGTTTAGTTAGCTGATCAGAATGCCCAACTGTGTTGGTCAGAATTACCTCACTCCAACTATACAATAAACCAATGGTATTAGTTCCCGTTGTTGTTCTACTTCTGTCACAATGTATTTTATCTAATTCTTCTTAATATTATTCTACTGTCACTATTAGGAATTCTACTGCCATCTGTGCTACAATGATCTTCCATCCCAGACTAACCTGTCATGATAAGTTATTCAGCTACCCTATCTGTCACAATGTTTTCCTGTCCAAAGCTGACTCTACTAACCGCTGATTATGTATATAATTTGATATCCTGCTACAAGCGTCTCAAACAGGCTGACTCTACTATCAATTAATTATTTAAAGTCATACCCTTCCTATTTATTGTTACGACTTGTCCCAACCTACCATGAGGATATTTAGTAGGGAGTCTGACTTGACTAATTGTTATATCTCAGCGTGCCATTGTAACCTTTCAGCCTCAGTCTGACTCTGCTAATTGGTGTAGGAGCATTCCACTATTCTTATCCCATCCTGCCACAGCGGCCCCATCCTGCCCCAGTGACCTTTTGACGCGTGTAGCATTCCTCAGACCCCTTGTAACAGATTGCACACAGTTTCCGTGCCTTTCCCCTTCCCATGCTTTCATGCTCTGTATTTTCTGTACGGTGTTCGGATCTTTCATCAGACATCTGTTTATCTTCACCCCATTTTCCAGTATTGGTCCTTATCCATATGTGCTCTAGTTTCTCAACTATTCGGCTAAATACGCCTGAAATATTTTGATGACTCATAGCTTTACCACACGTTCAAACAGTGAGTTCCAATTATACAATACTCTCAGAGTGAAAACGTTCTTCCTATATCTCCTCTGAACATCCTGTCACTTGCGTTTAACGGAGATCCCTGGTTGTTAACTCTTCCCATAAGAAGTTCATTCCTATCACACATACCGATCCCCTTAATGTGCCCCTTCATCACTTCCTCACTCAGCCTTCTCCGCTCTCAGATACAGAGTCTGAGCTGAGCCCTCATGATGATAGTGTCGTGCTGGAAAAGTACAGCAGGTCAGGCAGCATCCGAGCAGCGGGAGAATCGACGGTTCTGGCATAAGTCTTTAATCAGGAATGAGCCTTGTGGGTGGGGACTGAGAGATAAATGGGAGGGGGTTGGGGTTGGGTGCAAGGTAGCTGGGAAAGCGAATGGTGGATGGAGACGGGGAGAAGGTGATAAGTCAGAGGGGGAGAGATGAAGTTGGCAGACTAGTGAACAAAGAAGAACAAAGAACACAGAAAATTTACAGCGCAGGAACCGGCCCTTCGGACGTCGAAACGTGAGCTGATCGAAATCCACTGTCGAAACCTATCACCCAATTGCTCAGCATCAGTATCCTTCTGCATCCCACTTACTCATGCATCTGCCCAGACGCATCTGAAATTAATCTACTGTGATTGCCTCTACCACCTCTGCTGGCAACACGTTCCAGGCACCTACCACCCTCGGTGTAAAATACTTCCAACGTCTATCTCTCTAAAACTTTTCACCTTTCACCTCGAACGCGTAACCTCTCAGCATTGAATCCCTCAACTTGGGAGAAAGCTTACCTCTATCCACCCTGGCTCTACCCTTCATGATTCTGTAGACGTTGACCAGGTCCCCCTCAATCTCTTTTTTTTTAATGAAAACCAACGTAACTAACTCAACCTCTCTTCAGAGTTAGCATCGTCCATACCAGGCAACATCCTCATAAACCTTCTCTGCACCCTCTCCTAAACGTCCATATCGTTTTGGTAATTTGGTGACAAGAACTGTACACAGCATTCTAAATGCGGTTGAACCAAAATCTTGTATTTTTTCACATGACCTGTCAGCTCTTACAATCAATGCCCCGTCCAGTGAAAGCAAGCAGGCCATATGCCTTCTTGTCCACTCGATCCAGCTGTGCAGCCACCTTCAGGGTACAAAGAACCTGAACTCCCAGATCTCTCTGCTCATCAACTTTACCCAAGGCTCTTCCGTTTACAGTATCCTTGTCTCTCGAATTAGACTTCCCAAAATGCATCACCTCACATTTGCCTGGATTCAACTCCATCTACCTATTCTCCGCTCAACTCTCTTGTCTATCTATATTCTTCTTCATTCTTTGACAGTCCCTACGCTTTCTGCTACTCCACCAAATCTTCGTGTCATCTGCAAATGTAATGACGATATTTGGGCCTGCAACCCTTGGAGACTGGAGCATTGCAGCTAGTAGTAATTAGATTTGATGAATGAAATCTGGAATATAAACCCGCTCAAAGGAAGAGTGACAAAAAGTTTTAATTTGCTGAAAACCCATTCATTCATGTCCCTTCAAATGGGAAATCTGCCTTCCTTAAAGAGACCTGCCAACATATAACTCCAGACCCACAATAGTACGGTTCACCCCGAAATTCCCTCTGACTCAGTTCAAGGAGAGTTAAGGATGAACAACAAATGCTGTTCAGACTATGATGGCCACACTCCTGGGGAGTATAAGGAAGGATAAAAAAGATACATGGATGACGGGGAAAATTGGGAGTCGTCTCAGCGTGTTCTCAAATTCAGCTGATTATCCAAACTAAATAGTCACAAGGATACCCACGCCTCCATGAAGTCAGGTCCATAGGGACGGGGTCTGTAGGAAGGGATTTAATTACCCGCTGAAATGTAAACTCACTTCTTCAGTCACAATGTGGGCAGTTCATTCACCACTCCCACATGTGAGAAGGAATCAGTCAGGAGTCCAACCTGCAGAGTCACCATCAGGTTTACAAATGGTAGCAAGGGTCTGATTCTGCTGTTATTGCAGGTGTTCATCCCATCCAGCAATGAACCATGCTTGGATGCCTGATTCCAGTGGAGTACCACTGTTTCCTGATGTAGATCAATAATTCAAACTTAGTTGCAGGAGTCATGTTTAGAAGTTTACACACGATGCAACAATTGGTCGTGCAGGTGACTGTGCTGAATAATACCAGGGACCGCAGGGATGAATCAATCAGGTGGAAATAAAAAAAGAAACGGAGAATGGAATTGAATCCAGACCAGTAAGTGGAATGAATTCGTGGAGTTGAAACAATAACAGTGAGGATTCTGAGTGGTGAACAGGAACAAAGAGATCTTGGAGTAGATATTCACTGATCTCTGAAGATTGTTGGACAGGGAGATCAGTTGTTCGAGAGGCTTTTTGGATATTTTCTATTGTTGACCACAGTCTGAGAATGATATTCGATCTTTAGCAACCGCCAGTTTAGGAAACACCCAAAGGAATGAGCACAAGTCTGGTCATTGCAATAATCAATATATTTTAAAATTGTAATGTAAAAGGTGGAGGGCTCAAGTATAACTCTTTGGCCATCAAGACCGCTTTACCACTCAATTAATTTACCACTGCTTCCTCTCCAAGTCCTGCTGGTACGTGCCTTAGAGGGTAATTCATAAATGGTGACGTTTCAGTGCATCTTCAACCTTGTCCTTATGGTCGGTACAGTCTTTGAGCTTTGAAGGTTCTGTCAACAAAGCCTGGTTGACTTACTTCAGTGAATTTTCTTAATGGCGTACTCTGCTGCAATTGTGCCTCAGCAGTTAAGGGAATAATTATTCAGGCGTTTTACAATGACCAGTTAAGTGACTGTATTATCGTGGAGGGTGTCCTGGTCCTTCAGTGATATTGCAGCGGCACGCACCGAGGCAAATGGAGAGAGTCCTGTTAAACATCTAACGTGTGCGTTGCGGACGATGTAGGCTTCACAGAGACATGAGTTGAGTTAATAATCAAACAAAAACGACCGACAGACATGTTTTTGTCATCAATTTCTTTATATGGGTGGTCAGGTTCCAATTCTCCTAAATACTAGCTCTCAGGACGATTACACTTAGGAATTCAGTTACAATGAAGCCATTGAATGTCAATCGAATATGATTAGATTATCATTTGTCAGAGTTATCATTGCTGTATTTGGTCCTTCTGTGGATCAATCCGATTCCAATCACTTTCTGATTTCAAGTTCCAATTCCCGTCTGCACCTGTTATTTCAACCCGTTTCCTCACATAAATTTCTCCACCTGCCTTCATTATATGTAAGGACGATGCAGAGGACAGCAGAGGTTTACGAGGATGTTGCCAACTCTGTATAAAATGGAGCTTTGTGAAATGATTGGTTAGGCTGGGATTATTCTCCTCGAAACAAAGGAGGTGAAGAGGAGCTCTATAATCGTATAACACCAATCATAAACGTTCAATATTCGTGGAATCTTGACAGGGTAGATACGGGCAGGTGGTTTGCCCTAGGCTGTGAGGAGAGCACCAGAGTACATAATTTCAGAATTACATATTGCCCATTTAATTCAGAATTGAGGAGTAATTTCTTTGCTCAGGGGCCAAACAATATGTGCCACCTGTGCTGTTGGGTATTTCCAAACTGTGCTAGATAGTTAATCCGAAAGATGATGAAAATTTGTCGAGTTAAGTGAGCAGAAAGGAGTTACAGATTATTGGGGCGGCATGGTGGTTCAATGGTTAGCACTGCTGCCTCACAGCACCAGGGTCCCAGGTTTAACTCTAGCCTCGGGCAGCTGTCACTGTGGAGTTTGCACATCATTCCCGCGTTTCCGTGGGTTTCCTCCCACAGTCCAAAGATGCGCAGGTCAGGTGAATTGGCCGTGTTAAATTGCCCGTAGTCAGATGGGAATGGGTCTGGGTGGGTTTCTCTTCTGAGGGTTGGTGTGGACTTGTTGGGCCGAAGGGCCTGTTTCCATGCTGTAGAGAATCTAATCTAGATCAATCATGAGTTCGTTGAATGGTGGGGCAGACTCCATGGGCTCAATGGCAAACTTCCATTTGTTTAACATTTGGTCGAACGCCTTATTTTATTCATAAGTTCAGAATTGTGGGGGGGATGGGATGAAGTGATAGAAAAGGTTTATTAAACAGATCAGACAGATCAGGAACAAGATTCATAAACTCAGGAAGATGAAATGTGCTGTGACGTGGGGATAACAAATGACACTGGGCAAAAAAAAAACAGGTGGCTGTTTACAGAAACTGTGAATACTGAAGAAAGTTGGTAGAGCTTAGACAGTTGGCAAGTCAGTGATCACGCTGGATGATGGATCGTTGTATGATTCACACACAGCAGAAATTTGTGAAAGAATGAAAGGTTCGTTTTAGTGGAGAAGTTGTCTGCGGTTCCAATTCCGAGTGACTGTTTTAAATACTGATCAGATCTTTGTGTGAAGTGTCAGGTTAAAATACTCATGAACAACCCCACTGGATAAATTTGTGCTCCTGATCTCTTGTTATTTTTTTCGCTTTCTTTCGATGCAAATTCATAGAAAGACAAGATGGAATGTGGGGCAGAAAGAAAAATGCGTTCCTTCTCATTACACGAATTTAATGTACAATTGAATAGAATGACTGCTCTAACTCTTCATTTCGACTTTAATGTGGTGTCGATTATTCCTGAATCTCCCGTGCAGTCAAGGGCAAAAACAAAATTCTCAAGCCAGTGTATACCAGAGGTGTGAGGTGCAAAGAAAATCTGCTGGAGCGGTTTGTGAAGTTAGCAACCAGAGTATGACTCGAACTCGTGAATGTGGAGCACAGCGGTATAATAACACAACACCATAATCGTTCAGTCTCCTCTGCACATTTTGTAGAGGCGTGACATGTGACCTCATCAGGGTACATGTGGTGAAAGTAAAGGATGATAAATTTGCGGAGCGGAATCAAATCCACACCATTGTATTTCTGCTTGCATCAGAATTATAATAACAGCAAATTCCAATAAATAGCCATGTTCGTCACAATGAATACCTGTCATTGATACATTCTGATCAGAACTGTGTCAGGATGAAACAGAGAACAAGAATTTTCCGTCATATTCACACCTACATTTGAAGCATAATTTCTTCAGTCACTTTCTCTCTCACGTGAAGAAGCAGCCACGGAGAGGGAAATAAAGGCGATGTTGTTGCTCAATGGCCTTTCTCATATGACTAAACCTGAATTGGATTCAATCGTTTCATTTTAACTTTGCTGCAACCTCACAATGTTCATTATAATAATCGGAAGGGAATTAGATTTATCTCATTGGAACGATTGATGTTGTATTCAAACTTGCTCCGACTTTATTTCAGCTTAAGGAAAATACTGCTTAGAACATCAGAGAGTTAAAATGCAAAAGAAAACCCACCAGTTTTGTTGATCGTTGCTTTGGCAGTATTCACCGAGTATTAAATAGACCAAGCATCATGGTGTTTGTCCTCAACGATTTAATGCATGTGATTAAAGCAGGACGTCGATCTCAACTTGTCACTTCTTATTCATTATGTAATATCTTCCCTTCACAATAAGAAAAATCCACTCAGTTCCATTTACAATGCTTCAGGTAGAATATTATGCCAAATCTTTGAATATCCAGAGTTTTTGGAACCGAATGTTGTTCAGCTGCACACGTTCACAAAATGTCTTTACATTTAAAGTCAACCCACTTAGACATTGTTTCCCCGAAACTTCTGACTGACTACGCCCCACCCCTACACCTTTACCGAGACACACGCTGTCGCCCTCTTGTGAAATTTATTCCTTGTATGACATCAAATGTGCCTTTCCAAATATTTTGGAAAACAAATTCTCGGAGTGACAGCGATTCTGCTCTCATCTTTTCTTTGTCCATCAAAGGTTTTATCAAAGGGTTTGAATGTCTGACGTCTAGATGTTTACTCACTTGAAATAGGGAATTTTCCACCTATTTACTCTGTCCAAACTTTTCATAACATGAAAACCCCCGATTAGGTCTTTCTTGGTTCAGGGATAACTGTTCTAAATTTTCGAAAACAACAAGTGAATAAAATCTCATCCTCAGTACACCCAATTAGCATCGACTCTAGATGCTTCGCCCCCAGTAAACACCGTCATTACCCTCTCTGATAGAATCACAGAATCCTACAGTGCAGAAAGGGCATTTCAGTCAATCGAGCCGGTGTCGACTCTCTGAAAAGCATCTCACCAAGACCTAGTTCTCCTCCCTATTCCCGTATATTTCACCAGAAGAAGGGGCAACCCTCCCCATTATGATGTCAAATAAACCTGTGGGAATATAACCTGGCGTCCTATGACTTCTGACCTTGTCTCCGCTTTACTTAATTCACTTAATTTACTGAAATCATTCCCTGGATACGACAGGGCAATTTAACTTGACCAATCAACATAGCCCTCAGACCGAACAGCAGTGCGAATTACTGAGCCAATGTTCCATTATAGTGAGCAAAACCTGAATCATTTTTAATGGTTTTATACACTGGTAACTCAGCCACATCAAAGCAAATCAACCCAAATTCAACACTTCAATCCGGAACAAGTCTGCCAAATGTTTTTTTTTCTTTCCAACACTGTAACAAGGTGCAGTTTGCAGAAGTCACATGTTTGCACTTTCACTGACACTCTGCTTCCCTGAGATCTGCAGCCCTTTCCCACCTTGATTCAGGCAGCACTGTCCTTCCTGTGACATGCCCCATCGAGAATGGAATGATAGGTATCAATACCCGCACTTGGGAATGGAGTGACAGTTTTAAAATATTTACACTGTCCCCAGTGGAGAATTGAGTCCTGTGACAGACGGGGACACGAACCACTATACTACCGAGACAAAGAGTCTGAAAGGAGGCCCTTCAACCAATTGTGGCGACACTTGTCAAAAACAACTGCCTAATGAACTGAATCCCATTTCACAATGTTTATCCCACAGCCTTATATGTCATGGCATCACAAGTTCACATCTGAATGCTTATTCAGGTTCTAAGGGTTTCTGCCATTCTGAACAATGCAGACAGTGTATTCTAAATTCCAACCACCCACTGGCTTATAAAGCACTTTTGCACATCTTCTCAAACCATTCTGACTTTCTTCTTAAATCTCTGCCCCCTGCTAATCCTCCATTCATGGGAAACTCGTTCAGTCAACCCTGTCCATACCCTAACACAATCCTGTCTCCTCTACGTCTCCTTTACTCTGCGACAAACACTCCACTCTGTCCTGTCTTTCTTCACAACTGAAACTCTTCATCCCAAACAATGTCCCGGTAAATATCTCCTACGATTTTCTCAGTGTGATCTCATCCCTGTGAATTGCAAAACTGCAATCAACACTCTTGCTTGAGCCTAATGAGAATTTCTGGATTAGTATGAGGGCGATTCTGGCTAAGCCGAATTTATTACCCATTCTGAATTGCTCAGAGGGAAATTGAGACTCAAACATATTGTTCTGAGTCTGAAGTCACATGCAGGCCAGACCAAGTAAGGACAGCAGATTCCTTCCTGAAATGACATCAGTGAACCAAATGGTTTTTTATTCAACAATTGTCAATGGATCTATAGTAATCATTCGATTCTTCATTGCAGATATTTGCTGAATCCAAATTTTACAATCTGGCATGGTGGGATTCAAGCCCGAGTACCCAGACTATTACCTCGGTAAATGGATTATCAGTCCTATGAAATTACCACAAGACCAACACAGAAAAGCACAAAAGCTGATCTTTTCCAATAAAATGTCTTTTCACCAAAACTGCCCTGGGTATTTTCCATGAGCCTGACGCTCCAATTGTCTCTGTCCTATATCAGTAAACGCTGCTACATGGGGATTGATTTCACAACCGCGGTATCCAAATGGATCGATTTGTTTGAAGGCCCCGTTGATGGGATTGGGGCACGTTCACCCAACAATAGTAACTGCAGCAGCAGCACAGACAGAACAGTATGAATGTGAAAGAGAGTGATAGATTGGGCATTGCCTCAGAGAAATGGGAGGAGGGACAGAAAGGAGGTTTAATGATCGTGCGAAGAAGAGAAATCTCCGACAACGAGTGTGTTTCAATCCTGATATATGACACGCAGAGATGTAAGAGAGCGGAATTTGAAGGTAAAATATTTAATTTCTTAGCATGTGTCACAAAAAGGACAACGGAGAGAACACTTAGTGCCGTGATTTGGTTTCAAATCGAGTTGCTGTGGTCACAATGCAAAATACCGACAACCACGATCACACTAACCACAGAACAGGATGTTTGCAAACAGCAATAAGTATACCAGCAGAGGAAATGTTCGGAAGAACAGCACATGTACAATATCAGTACTCAGCGAACAGTGACAGACATGTGGGAACTGACAATGAGCTGAATCTTTCATATCGATGTCCTCAGAGGCTGCAGAGATCACTTGATTAAGAACGTTGAAAGATGAGATTGATCGATTTCGACAAAACATCAAAGACTCGGGGGACAGGACAGCATATTGTTGAAATGCATGCTTCAATAGCATTTTAGCTTAACATCGGCACAGCTGCCCAGGTCCAACCGGAAATAGGGATGGGAATCAGTGCGCAGAGTTACCAGTGATGCAATAGGTGAGCGTGTGATGGTACAGAGGCTCAAGAAATTCCTCGGTTGAATGTGCTCCTGCTCAAAGGAATGGTTGTCCCCGTTTATACTATCATAGCGATTTCCGGTGCATCTTTCTAAGGCAGCTGAGTGGCACAAGTGGAGCGTGTTGAGCCCTTAACTTTGCAATGGTGGGTTTAAAAGATGATTTTGCTGTTTGGATCTGTGTTTCCGACACTGGCGGTGGCAGCTACATTTGCTCGCATCAGCTCAGTATCAGTTTCTTCCACACAGTCAAGACTTCAACCAGGAGAAGTTGGTGTTGGGATGATATTTTAAACTCGTCATCCTTGGGGGTTGGGACACGGAAACGGTGATGTTTACGTTCGACAAATACAACTTGAAATACAAGCCTGACCTCAGGAACAGAGATCATGACTTTAAGCCATACTCTTTATGTTGTACCAAATGCAATACCTTCCATTTATCCAGATTGAACTCCATGTTACATTTTTCAGTACAATGACTTATTGGATTAAGATCCTTTTGAAACTTAGATAATCTTCATCACTGTCTACAATTCTGGTGTCGCCTGCAAACCTATGAAGCATGCCAGCTGTGAGTTCCACTGTTTTCTCATATAGATCAATGATTCCTATTTACTTGTAGTGGCCGTGATTTAGCAGTGTGCAGATCATACAACAGTTAGTCATGCAATTAACCATGAGGAAGAAAGCCGCAGACTGCAGGGAGATACCAAACAATTGGAAATAAAAATGGTGAAAGCAATTCATTCCAGGGAAGTGGGTGATAGTGAAGCAAAATTAAACTTCAAAACAGCTGCCCCCGCTCCAGTTGTGGCACTCAGCTATCTCAGCAAGATACACTGTAGATTGCTGTTATAACTGGGAACAGATTTTCCCTTCTGCCCCGCCTTTGACCAGAAGCATTCCCAACCTCGGAATTGCTTGCGCCTCGAAACCATCATAGAAACCATGCATTCTCCGGTTGATTCACTTGAGCCATCGAGTATCTCTGCGACCTCATTCCCATCTCGATTTCAAGTTGCATCTTCGCGACTGCGCCACTCAGTTCCTCTGATTTTGGGGCCGGGAATTGGGCCTATGTGGCAGCAGTGGTTACTGCCTTGTGTGGGGAAACTCGTGAAGAACCGATGTTAAACTGCATTGCTATTGAAATATACATTTCAACAAAAGCTTGGTATAAACAATGACTGCAGATGCAAGAAACCAGATTCTGGATTAGTGGTGCTGGAAGAGCACAGCAGTTCAGGCAGCATCCGAGGAACAGTAAAATCGACGTTTCGGGCAAAAGCTCTTCATCAGGAATACAGGCAGAGAGCCTGAAGGGTGGAGAGATAAGTGAGAGGAGGGTGGGGGTGGGGAGAAAGCAGCATAGAGTACAATCGGTAAATGGGGGAGGGGATGAAGGTGATACGTCGGGGGGGAGGGTGGAATGGATTGGTGGAATAGATGATAGGCAGGTAGGACAACACAGGATAAGTCATGGGGACAGTGCTGAGCTGGAAGTTTGGAACTATGGTGAGGTGGGGGAAGGGGAAATGAGGAAACTGTTGAAGTCCACATTGAGAAACTGGGTTGAAGTGTTCCGAGGCGGAAGATGAGGCATTCTTCCTCCAGGTTTCTGGTGGTGAGGGACCGGCGGTGAAGGAGGCCCAGGACCTCCATGTCTTCGGCAGAGTGGGAGGGAGATGTGAAATGTTGGGCCACAGAGCTGTGTGCTTGATTGGTGCGGGTGTCCCAGAGATGTTCCTAAAGCGCTCTGCTAGGAGGCGCCCAGTCCCCAAATGTTCAGGAGACTGCACCGGGAGCAACGGATACAATAAATGATATTGGTGGATGTGCAGGTAATAAAAGCTGCACTGTCCCCGGAGTCCTTGATGTTTTGGAGAAATCTATTTATCTCAGCCCTCAACACATTAATGATGGAATCAACACAGCCACTGGGGAACCGATGTTAAACAGTCAGACCATTCTGAGTTCCCACATATCTGCCACTGTTCGCTAAGCTCTGACAGTATGCATTTGGTGCTCTGCCTAACATTCCTTATAATACTGTACTTAGAGCATGCCCTTGCTGTGTTCGTCTGTGGGGTGCTGTGATCGTGTTGTGGTTAGTACTCTGCTTTCTGGCCGCAGCAACCTCGGTTCGAATCCGAGTCACGGCAGTAATAGTTCTGTGTGTCCCAGTCTTTTGTGAAACGCAAAGCAATCAATTGTTTTAAATTCATGATTTTCTCCAAGGTGATTTTTTTCCTCCAAGTTCTGCTCGCTCACATCTCTGTGTTTCATATGTCAGAATTCAAATCCACCCGTTGTCAGAGGTTTCTTCCCTCCTACGATCAGTAACCGAACTTTCCATCCCATACCCCCATTTCATTAATTTAGAGATGTCGGTGTTGGACTATGGAGTACAAAGTTAAAAATGACCCAACACCAGGTTATGGTCTTACAGGTTTAATTGAAGCACTAGCTTTCGGAGCGCTGCTCTTTCCTCATGTGTTTGCGGAGGTATTTCCTATTTCACTAAGGTATTGCAGAATCTAACACTGACTATCCCATTGATACCGATCAGTCTGTGTGGCTGGGGTCACTGTTGCTGTGTGAACGTGCCCCAACCCCACCATCGGGACCTGCAGACCATTTGATCCATTTGGTTACCACTGTTGTGAGATCAATACTCATGTAGCAGTTTTTACTGATACGGACCAGATATTATTGGGGGTGGGGGGGGGGGAGTGGAGGTCAAGCTCAGGAAAATGGCACAGAACACTATCGGGGAAAATCGACTTAATTGGATAAGATCAGTTTCACTGCTTTTCTGCAATGGCCGAGCGCTATTACAACTGAACACAGAACTGTTAATTCAGACACCAGGGACCTGGGTTTCACTCCGGCCATGCTAGGTGGTAGAATTGGGATTCAATAAATATCTGGAATTATGAATCAAATAACTCCTATATATCCATGTTCAATTGATGAAAAAAATAACAAAACTATCTGACGTCATTTAAGGAATGAAACTTCCATTCTTACCTGCTCGGGCCTCCATGTGACTCCAGACTCACTACAATACGGTTGAGTCTCAATTACCCGCTGTGCAATTTGGTATAGCAATCAATACTGCCGAGCCAGCGACGCCCTCATACTGTAACAGAAGAGAAAAAAAAGTTCATTTGGCCCTAGCTAGATTACTGTGTGCAGTTCTGCAATTCAGAGTACTGCATGGATGTGATCGCACTGGAAATATTGCAGGAGAGATTCACTGGGATATTGTCTGCGCTGAAGAGTTTCAGTTATGAAAAGAGATTGGACAGACTTGGGTTATTTGTCGCCGAGCAGAGGAGATTGGAGAAGACATGACTGTGAGGTACTAAATACTGAGGGATATGGAAAGGATAGACTGAAAGAAGCGTTTCTTATTGATGGAGCGATTGAACACTGGGGCCAAGAGATTTCGGGAAAAGGCAGAAAGGATTGAGTAGATTTGCGGAAAGGGTCATAGAGGCGGAAATCATTCTAACCTTAAAAAAAATGAGATGTTGATTTGCGATGCCAAAACATGTAAGATCATGGGCTAAACGATGGAAAACTTGATTCAGGTCGTTAAGCAGTTGTGTTTGACAAGTGCGGACACAACAGGCTGAAGGACCTCCTTCGACGTTGTTGTACTCCACAGTATTGTGGTGAGTGTCCCCACCTGTCACAGGGCTCAATAATCCGCTGGCGGCATCGTAAAGGTTTTAAACCTGTCGCTCTGTTCCCCAGTCAAGGCTTTTAATGGCTGGCATTCCATTCTCGGTGGGACATGTCACAGCAGGGACAGTGCTGTCTGAATCAGCGTGGGGAAGGACTGCAGCTCCTGGGGAGACAGAGTGTCAGTGAAAGTGCAAACACGTAACTTCAGCAAACTGCACATTGTGTTTGTGTTGGAATCAAAACCATTATATAGAGTTGTTCCTGACTGATGTGTTTATTTAAAGCAGGAATCTGAGGAAGAAAACAGAATAAACCCATTCAGATCTGAGTGCAGAAACATTTCCAGCAGAACTACTGAGGTTGTACAGCGGAGAATCGCGTTTGGATGCATTGAATTCGGGTTGGTGGGCGCAGCTTGCTTTCACTAGGCGGAGTTGCCAGTGTGTAAAGCCGTTACACATGACACAGATAGTGTTCAATGTGATGTTACATTTGATCAGTGGTTCGCACTGCTCTTAAGTCTGTCGGTTCGGTGGATTGGCCATGTTAAATTGCGCTCATCTGTCCAGGGAGTGAACTCAGTAAGTTAAGTGAATTAGCCATGGGTAACGCAGTGATAAGGTCAGCAGTCATAAGTTGCCAGGTTATTATTCCACCAGGTTTATTTGAAATCACAAGCCAGACGGCTGCGGGGATAGAGACGGGAGCTAGGTCTGGTTGAGATGCTGTTCATAGTCTTCCTACAGACCCGATTGACTCAACTGTACTTTCTGCATTGCAGGGAATCGGTGATTCTATTAGAGAGGACACTTCCAGGGTTTACTGTGCTGCTAAGACATTGGAGACGATGCTGACGGCATTTAGTGGGGAAGGAGTTTTATTTATTTGTGTTTTGGAAAACTTGAAACTAAACCAAGGAAAACCGAATGGACGTTTTCCAGAGTATTTGAGGTTTGGAGAGAGTAAATATGTGGCAAATTCACTTTTTCAAGTTCATAAGTTTCTGAAAGTCAAGATTTCAAAACCATCGATGTAGGACAAAGAAATAATGAGAGCAGCATTTCTGTCACTCAGACAATCCGTTTCCAAAATATTTGGAAAGGCACATTGAGAGACACATAAGCAGTGAGTTTCAACAGGAGAGAGACAGCCTGTGGCCAGGTAAAAGTGTAAAGGAGGGTGTAGGGGGTAGAAGGTGCGAGGAAACAATATCTAATTTGGACGACTTCAGATGCAAACAAATATCGAAAACGTCTGAAGCTGAGTAAGATTCAGCAAAAAACTCTTTTTTTTTAAAGATTTCTATTAATATTCCACATGAAGCATAATAAATGGAACTGAGCAGATTTGGTATATTGTCAAGGAAAGCTATTCCATAATGAATAGCAAGTGACCCGTCTCTTAGAGATCGATTTCCTGCTTTAATCCCATGCCTTAAAGATGGGAGGACGATCGCAATGATTTTGGGTTCATTTGATACCCATTGAAATCTGCCAAAGTAATTGAGCATCAAAACTGCCATCTTGTTTTGTAGTTCAACCTTCTGTTTTTCTCATCAGTATTTTCTTTCAGCTGAAATAAATTCGGAGCAAAATTGAATGCAACATATAACGTGGACGATCTTGCTCTTGCCCTTCATTGCACCGGAGATTTGTGAGAAATCGGTACCTCATCAAAGTCGAAATAAAGCAATTTGATTCTGCTGTAAGTTACATTGGGATAACGAAATGGAGTGCAAACGTTTCTTTTCTCCTTTCATTCCATCTTGACATTCTATGAATTTACGTCGAATGAAAGGAGAGCAAATAAGGAAAGATCGAGTGCAATAGTTTATCAAGTGGGATTGTTAATTTTTAATTTAATACTCCACACAAAGTTCTGATCAGTATTTTAACAGTCAATTGAATTGGAACCGCAGAAAACTTTTCCAATGAAATGAATCTTTCAGTCTTTCACAACCTTTTGCTGTGTGAATCATACAGCGATCCATCATCCAGCGTGATCACCAAGTTGGCAACAATATTAGATCCACCAATTTTCTTTAGCAATCACAACATCTGCACATACCCATCTGCGGTGTGCCCAGTGCTATTTGTTGTAGCCAGGCCCCAGCACATTTCCTGTTCATGAACTTATGAGCTTAGTTCCTGATCTGTCTGATCAGATTGAGAAACCTTTTCTATCACTTCATCCCCTCCCCTCAGAATTCTAAAGGTATCAATTAAATAAGGCGTTAGACCAAATGATGTAGGATTGGAAGTCGGCCATTCAGCCCATCGAGTCTGCTCCACCATTCAACGAACTCCTGGCTGATCTGATAATCCTCAACTCCATTCTCCAGCATTGGCTCGACAAAGCTTTATTATCTTTCTGGTTAAATATCTGTCCGGCACAGTTTGAAAATACACAACAACTCAGCCTCAACAACAATTTCGGCAAGGAGTTCCACCGATTTACTGGCCCCTGAGCAAAGGGAATACTCCTCAGTCGTGTGCGGCCCGGTGGCAAAGTGATTAGCGCTGCTGCCTCACAGCGCCAAAGACCCACGTTCAATTCCCGCATCAGGCGACTAACCATGTGGAGTTTACACATTCTCTCTGTGTCTGCGTGGGTTTGCTCCGGTTTCCTCCAACAGTCCACAAATGTGCAGTTTAGATAAATTGCCTGCAGTGTTAGGTGTAGGTGGGTGGTGGGTCAGTGTGGACTTGTTGGGCCGACGGGCCTGTTTCCACACTCATCCAATTTCTGAACTAAGCAGGCAATATCTAATTCTGCTTTCTTCCTCCCAGAGGGTGAACCACCAGCCCGTAACTACACTGTCAATGAATATTGAACGTTTATTAATGTGATTATAGATCTCCCCTCCCTCTCCTTTGTTTCAAGGAGAATAATCCCAGCCTAACCAATCATTCCACGAAGCTCCATTTTCTCCAGTGTTGACAACATGTTCATTAATCTCTGCTGTCCCTGCAGCGTCCTTACATATTATTACGGCAGGCGGAGACATTTATATGAAGAAACGGTTGGAATTTCAAGCACAGACGGGAATTGGAACTTGAAATCAGACAGCGACTGGAATCAGATTGGTCCACACAAGGACGAAATAGAGTAATGAATTCTCCGACAAATGAGAATCTAATCATATTTCATTGACATTCAAAAACTTTACTGTAAACAAATTACCCTGTGTAATCTTCCAGAGAGCTATTATTTCGGGGGAAAAAACTTATAGAAACTAGCGACATAAACACTTTGACAACAACAACATGTTCTTGAGACATTTTTTGATTATAAACTCAACTCATTGTTCTGTGAATCCTACATCGTTTGCAAGGCACAAATGAGACGTTAATATAACTCTATCCATTTGCCGAGATGGGTGTAACTTCAATAACACTTAAGGAACTGGACACCATCCACCACAATGCAGTCACTTGAGTGTACCCTCTTCAACACCTGCAATATTCATTCCCTTCACCGCGAAGGCACAATTGCAGCAGAGTGCTCCAACTAGAAGATGCACTGGAGTAAGTCATTCGGGCATTTTTGACAACCTTCAAAGCTCAACAGCTGTACTGACTATAAGGACAAGGTTGGAAGATGCAACGAAACGCCACCATTTTCAACTTACCCTCCAAGGCCCATAGCACCCTGAGTTGGAAAGGAATCAGTGAGAAAATCATTGGTGAAATGGTCTTGATGGGCAAAGTTGCATACTTCAGCCTTCCATCTTTTATCTTCCAATTTTAAGAAAAATGTTGATTTATGCCATGACCAGACTTGTTCTCAGTCCTTTAGCTGTTCCCTAAACTGGTGGTTGCTAAAGTTCTGCTATCATCCACAGCCTGTGCTCAACAGCTCAACAATAGAAAATATCTGAAAACCCTCTCAATGAACTGACTCCCGTCAAGATTAGAGTGGTGTTGGAGAAGCACAGCAGGTCCGGCAGCATCTGAGGAGGAGGAAAAATGGACGTTTCAGGCAAAGGTTTCAGGAATGAGACTGGGAGCACATGGTATGGAGAGATAAATGGGAAGGGTGTGGGGCTGGGGAGAAGGTAGCTGAAAGTGCTGAAAGTGGATGCAGGCCGGGGTAAACATGATATGTCAGAGAAGTAGGTGGAGTGGATAGGTGGGAATGAAGATGCACAGGTGAGACAAGTCAGGCGGACGGTGTTGAGCTGGAAGGTGGGAACTGGGGTAAGGTAGGGGGAGGGGAAATGAGGCAACGGGTGAAGTTCAAATTGATGCCATGAGGTTGAAGGGTCCCGAGGCAGATGATGAGGCTTTCTTCCTCCAGGCATCGGGTTGTGAGGCAGTGGCGATACAGGAGGCCCAGGACCTGCATGTCCTCGGGAGAGTGGGAGGGGGAGTTGAAATGTTTGGCATTGGGCACTGGGGTCGATTCTTGTAGGTATCCTGGAGATATCCTCTGAAGTGTTGTGTGAGAACACTTCTCCTCTCTCCAACTTAGAGGAGACCGCATCGGGAGGAACGTATACAAGAAATGGCATGTGTGGAAGTGCAGGAGAAACTTTGATGGATATGGCAGCCTTCATTCGAGCCTTGGACAGAGGTGAGGAGGTAGATGTGGGTGCAGGTTTTGCAATCCTGCAGTGACAGGGAAATTTATATTTCCCTCCTCACCCCTATCCACTTTTCACAAAGACTGTTTCCTTCACGACTACCTCGTCAATTCCACGCCCTCCAATGACCCAACCTCCCCTCGCGGCACCTTCCCCTGCCACTACAGGAAATGCAAAACCTGCACCCACATCTTCCCTCTCACATCCTTCCAAGGCTCCAGTGAGCCTTCCACATCCATCAAATGTGCATGTGCACTTCCACACATGTCATTTATTGCATCTGTTGCTCGCGATGCGGTCTCCTCTACATTGGGGCCAACAGACACATTCTCGGAGAGCGCTTCAGAGAACATTTCCAGGGCACCCACAACATTCAACTCCAACGCCCCATGACCAAAAACATCAATTAGCACACCCTCCCCCTCCGACTCTCCCAAGGACATGCAGTTCCTGGGTCTCCTCCACCCCCATTCCCTCACCACCAGACGCCAGACATTCCACCTCGGGACCCTCAACCCCAGGGCATTAACGTGGTCTTCACCAGTTTCCTCATCTCCCCACGGCCACCTTATCCGAGTTCCAACTTTCTAACTTGGCACCAGCCTACTGACCTGTCCCACCTGTGTATCTTCCTTTCCACCTATCCGCTCCACCCTCTTCTCCGACCTATCACCTTTAACCCCATCTCTATCCACCTCTTGCACTCTCAGCTAAATTCTTCCCAGACCTAGTCCTCCCATTTATCTCTCCACCCTCGATGCTCCCAGCTTTATTCCTGATGAAGGGCGTTTGCCCGAAACGTTATTTTTTTTTTCTGCAACTCGGATGCTGCCTGACCTGCTGTGCTTCTTCAGCACCACTCTAATCTTGATTCTGATTTCCAGCACCTGCAGTACGCACTTCCGTCCATCTGATTCCCCTGTCTATTGATCTTGAATAGGCCGTTGCTGAAGTTCCAGCATCATTTCCCTGCTCTTATGTTCCCACCTGCTGTCAAGAACAGAAAGTATCTCCAACCTCTCGAGACCACTTGATCCCTTGTCCAATCACCTTCAAACATTCGTGAATGTCTACTCCAATTTCTCTTTTATTACTTTAAACCACTCGGTATTCACACTTTTCTCATTGTGCGTCCTCAAATTCATTATCACCCACTTCACTGGATTGAATTCCTTTCAGCACATTTTCTTGCCAATTGTTTCCAATCTCCCTGCAGTCTATGGTTGTCTTCCTCATGGTTAACTACATGACTAATTGTTACCTGATTTGCAAACAACTAAATGATGGCCACGACAAATAATTAAAAATCGTTGACCTATATGAGTAAACAATAGAACTCATAGAAGCCATGGTTCTTAAGCTTGCAGAGGACAGCAGAATTGGAGACTGTAAAGAAGGTGATCTAAGATTCCAGAAGGATTTAATCCATTGCGTCTTTGGGCTGAAAAATGTCACATGAAGTTCAATCTGGATAAATGGAAGGTATTGCATTTTGCTACATCAAATATTAGTATGCTTATACAATTAATGATCGGGCGTTGCATCGTGTTGTGGAACACGGAGGCCAGGAATGCAAGTACATAATTCATTCTAGTTTGCTTCATATATAGACAGAATGGTTAAAAAAAAATGTCATCTTGCTTTCATTGTTCAGTCCTTTGAGTGTAGGAGTTGGTACGTTATGTTGAAGTTGAATAGGACATTGGGTGATGCGTCTTCTGGAAAACTGTGTCCAGTTCTTGCCGCCCAGTAATAGCAAGGAAATTATTCAGCTGGAGTAGGTTTCGAACAGGTATACCAGCGTATGGCTAGTGGGGAAGGTTTGTCTTATAACGAAAAGCTGGATAGGCTGAGAATATTTTCATTCGAGCACTGGAGTTCGAAAGGCGACCTGATAGAAATTTATAAATTATTGAGAGTTCGGCTGGAGTTAACTGTAACTGTCTTTTCTCCAAGGAGGGGGACTTTAAGTGTTTAAAGTGAAAAGAGGGATTTAAAATAAGACATGAGAGGCTTTTTTTTAACAGAGGATGGTTTATGTGTGCAATTCACTTCCTGAGGCAGTGATGAATGAAAGTACATTTACAATATTTACAGGATATTTGGATCGATAAATGAATAGGAGAGTATCAGTGGAATTAACAAAAGCTATTCATTCATGCCTGGTACATAATTTATTGCCCAGAGCGAAGATCAGAATCAACCACGATATTATGGATCTGGAATCACATACCAGCCAGACCAGATAGGTAAGGCAGTTTCCTTCCCTATCAGGCATCAGTTAATTAGATCTACAACAACTGATTCAACATCATCATTAGACTCTAGGTATTTATTTAAATAAAATTCCAGCATCTGCCATGCCAGGGTTTGAACCCGTGTCCACAGAATTATATCTGGACATTCATATTAACAATGCAGTAATAATATCACAAGGGCATTATTAACCCTCAGCAGTTACAAGAGCCGTCAGATGCGACTCGTTTAGTTTGTCATTATGTTCAGTATGAGCTGGTAGGAGTGAAAGGCCTGTTTTCATGCTGTTTGAGTCTATGACTTTGACGCTATGAAACTGACAGCTGGTTGGGATTAACAGCAGCATTGACAGTTTAATTGATCTCCTTCTGGGATATGTAATCTTGCTGGTTACTCTGGAGGTTCTTCTGCTCATTGAGCCCTTCCCACACACGGGATTGTTGAATAGTCTGTCCCCAGTTTGACTGAGTAAATGAGTTTCCACTTCAGCATGTAATTGAATCCCGCATTGCCCTGGTTTCTCTGTGATATCGGTGTCCTTGCATCTACCCAGGATGAACGATTGGTTCAAATCATGTCCATGCAGACGCAAGTTCCGTTGTCCATGTTGTGAATATGTTTTTGTTCTTCCTGATATACCCACAGGGTGTGGATGTCGCTGGTGAGGACAGCATTTGTTGTTCTTCCTGATTCGCTGCTGCCTCGCTGCACAGAAGACATGGATTCGATCCCAGTCTCGTGTGACTGTGTGCAGTTTGCACAGTCTCTCTTTGCTTGTGTGAGTTTCCTCCCACAGTCTGAAGGTGTGCAGGTTACTGGGATCTGCCATGGGAAATGAAGGGGAACGGAATAGGTATAGAGTGTGTGTCTGATAGGATGTGCTTCAGAGGGATGGTGTCGACTGGAAGGGCCGAATGGCCTGCTTTCCCACACGGTCGTCATTCTCGGATTAAGGGTCAGCTATGTTGTTCAGGTCCTGGAGACACAAGTAGGCAGGATTGGGTAAAGATGGTAGCATCCCCTTTATTAGCGACATGCATGAATGGGATTGCAGGAAATTAAAGACAAGTCCACTGTTCCTGAGGTCAGGCTTCCATTCCAGGTTTTATTCATCGAACTTTAACGTTACCAGGAAGCTGAGGAAGAAACAGGGTGAACCAATTCAGATGTCAGCGCAGAAACATTTTCCGCAGCATCATGAGGAAAACTGACAAATTGCTCCGAGTAAGAGTTTGTCTTTCAGAAATGTTCGTTCACAGAGATGTTTTTTGTTCCACTCAAGCCCTTAAGAAATTGATTAACAATTTAACTAAGACTTGAAATGTAAGAACACACCAGGCGATGAGTCACGTCTGGAAACTGTGTTTACAAGCCAGATGTTTGATAACTGATAATGATGCAACAGGCTGAAGGACCATTGGCCATGCTTTTAAAAACTCAAAAACTGTCATTTTTCAACTGAACAAAATAGGCAAAAACAAAGTCATCAAGAAAAGTTCCAAGCATTACATATGTCGTCCTTGGTGCGAAAGTGCTGAAATGCAGCTGTCTCAATGCTATTTCCCAATGTTGATTTCCAGTCAGGGAAAAAAAATATTGTTGTTCCTTATGGAAATCTTAAATTGAACATGAGTTCCTGACATCACAGAACAGCAAAGGTAGCAGTTCTGTCAGAGTCAGTGAGAATTTCATATCGGAGATGAAATCAAATGGGAAGAAACGCTGAAATCAGTTGCCTTTGCCTGCTGAGACTCAGTACTACAAAATGATCCTTTTTGAAACATAGAGGTATTTTCAAGGATTTAATAAGTTGGATGCAGAAAGTTTGGTTCTGTGACAAGGGCACCTCGTATCGAATGAATTGGAGATGCCAGTTTTGGACTGGGGTATGCAAATGTGAATATCATACAACCCCAGGTTATAGTTATACAGGTTTAATTGGAAGTACTAGCTTTCGGACAACTGCTAATTCATCAGGTGATTGTGGAGTCCACAGTTGTAAGTCACAGAATGTATCGTATATGTTTACAGTGTGATGTAACTGAAATTGTACATTGAAAAATACCTTGATTGTTTGCTAAGTCGCCGATCTGTTAGAATGACCATGTGAGCTTCACTTCTTTCATATGTAAAGTGCAAAACTTTTTTATTTTAAAGTTTCACTCTCAGGTGAAGTTTAACAACTGGTGTCTGCCCCCATGTGCTGCTGTCTGTTCCATAATGTTTAGACTGATTCTAATTTATAAAAATGAGTTACCAGAGACTTACATGGATTCATGCAGTTTTTGAGCAAAGTACAATGTAACTGTGCAAGTATAAATTCACCCCACAGACGTATGTGTGTGTGTGTGTGTGTGTGTGCGTGCACGCGCGCGTGCACACTCGTGTGTAGGAGGGTCTCTGTTTGTAGATAGGGCAATGGGATCACCTGGACTGTGACATGAACCCAATGACCATGGGTACCGAATTTAGCTTTCAGTCTCTGCGGGGGCACTTTTAGCTGCTGCCTGTTCCGAAGACCGCCTTGGAGGATTGTCACCCGAAGATCCGAGGTCGAATGTCCTGGATCACTGAAGTGTTCTCCAACTGGGAAGGGGCACACCTGTCTGTTGATTGATGTGCAGCACCCGTTCCATTGCTGTCGCCTCTGCTCAGCTTCACCAATGTACCATGTTGTTTTTTTAGATGAGCGTCAGTCTAAACATTATGGCATAGACGCAGCACTCAGGGACTAGCACCTTCAACATATTATCTGTGCTGACACTAACTGGTAAAGTCCACCTGAGAATGTAACTGTCAAAAGAAAGTTTTTCGATTTACATAAGAAAGAAATGAACCTAACATAGTCATTCTAACAGATGGAAGACTTAACAAGCAATCAAGGTATTTTTCCAATGTATAATTTCAGTGACATGACACTGTAACCTTTCGCTATAAATTCTGTACCTTACCACTGTGTACTCCACAGCCACCTGATGAAGGAGTTGCTCTCCAAACGCTATTGTTTCCATTAAACCTGTTGGACTATGACCTGGTGTTGTGCGATTTTTAACTTCGTATAAGAATGCGGATCTCACAATTAAAATAGAGATGAAGAAACATTTATTCTCTCAGACAGTTCTGTATCAGTGGACTTTCTTGTCGCAGAAGGCTGTTGAGGAAGTGTCATTAAGTGTAATGAGGCTGAGATCGGTAGATCTTCAAAGAGCAAAGACATCAAGCGTTATGGCAAAAGGCAAGAAAGTGCAGTTCAAGTTTATCAGATCAGATATGGAACCATTCAATAGTGGAACAGACTTGGTGGTCTGAATGGTGACTATTTGTTCCTAAAATTGTTGGCCTTAATATGAAGCTGCAAAACAGACCTGAGTAAAACGTGCCAAATTTTAAAAAAGCGTGGTCCCTCAGAGCACTGAACCGAGGTGCAATGTACAAAGAACAGCACACAAAGGGCAGACAATATTGGGCAATTGATCCGAAGTGATCAGTATACCAAGGTAAACAGGAAAACCGATATTCAGTATCTACACTGAACCTGGCTCCACGAGGCATGTAGTTAACTCTCACAAACCACTATTCCCCTTCCGTTTTCCTGACGTCCCCTCCGTTCTTGTTTTAAACTGATTGAACGTCAGGCAATTGCCGATGACATTGCTGATGTGGAACTGTAGCATATAGAACATAGAACATGAGAGTGCAGTACAGGCCCTTCGGCCATCGATGTTGCGTAGCCCTGTCATACTAATCTGAAGCCCATCCCATCTACACTATTCCATGTACGTCCATATGCCTCTCCAATGATGACTGAAATGCACTTAATCTTGGCGAATCTACCACCGCTACAGGCAAAGCATTCCATGTCCTAACTACTCTCTGAGTAAAGAAACTACCTCTGACATCTGTCTTATACCTTTCTCCCCTCACTTTAAAGTTGTGACCCTCGTGTTTGCCGTCTCCAAACTTGGACAAAGACTCTCCCTGTCCACCCTATCTAAACCTCTGATTATCTTGTATGTCTCTATTAAGTCACCTCTCAATCTTCTCTCCAACGAGGACAGCCTCAAGGCCCTCAGTCTTTCCTCATAATACATTCCTTCCATACCAGGCAACATGCTAGAAAATCCCCTCTGCACTCTTTCCAAAGCGTCAACATCCTTCTTATAATGCGGGACCAGAACTGTTGACAATACTTCAAATGTGGCAGTACCAGATCTTTGTTCAGCTTCAGCATAACCTTCTGATTCCAGAACTCAATCCCTCTATTAATAAAAGCCAAAACACTGTTTTCCTTCTTAACAACCCTGTCAATCTGGGTGGCAAATTTCAGGGATGTGTGTACATGGACACCGAGATCTCTCTGCTCATCTGCACTCCCAAGAATCTTACCATTAGCCCAGTACTTTGCATTCCGATTACTCCGTCCAAAGTGTATCACCTCACACTTGTCCACATTAAACTCAATTTGCCACCTCTCAGCCCAGCTCTGCATCCTATCTATGTCTCTCTGCAACCTACTACATCCTTCGTCACGATCCACAACTCCACCGACCATAGTGTTGCCCGCAAATTTACTAACCCACCCTTCTAAGCCCTCATCCAGGTCATTTATAAAAATGACGAATAGCCCTGGACCCAACATCGACCCTTGCGGAATCCCGCTAGTAACTGGACACCAAGATGAACATGTTGCATCAACTACAACACTCTGTTTTCTTTGAGCGAGCCAATTACTGATTCAAACTGCCATGTTTCCCACAATCCCATTCCTCCACATTTTGTATAATAGCCTACTGTGGGAATCTTATCGAACACCTTGCTGAAATCAATATACAGAACATCAACCTGCTTACTCTCATCTACCTGTTTGGTCACTTTGTCAAAAAAACTCATAAGATTCGTTAGGCACGACCTTGACAAAACCATGCTGACTGTCCCTGACCAGATTATTCTTTTCTAGATGATTATAAATCCTACCTCTTATAATCTTTTCCAACGCTTTACCAACAACTGAAGTGAGACTCACTGGTCTGTAATTACCAGGGTTGTCTCTACTACCCTTCTTGAACAAGAGAACCACATTTGCAATCCTCCAGTCCTCAGTCACTATTCCTGTAGATAATGATGATTTCTGGATCAATGGCACAGGCTCGGCAATCTCTTCATTTGCTTCCCAGAGGATTCTAGGATAGATCCCATCTGGCCCAGAGGACTTGTCTATTTTCACACTCTACAGTATTTCTTATACCTCTTCCTTGTGAACCTCAATCTCTTCGAGTCGAGATGCAATTATCTCTGTATCTTCCTCGCCAACATTTTCATTTTATATAGTGAACACTGTCGAAAAATATTTATTTAGTGTTTCCCATGTCTCCTCTGACTCCACACACAACTTCCCACAATTATTCTTGATTGACCCTAATTTAACTCTCGTCATTCTTTTATTTTTGACATACCTGTGGAAAGCCTTAGGGTTAACCCTGATCCTATCCGCCAACAACTTCTAATGTCTCCTCCTGGCTCTCATGTCTGCTCCTGGTTCTTCTGAGCTCTCTTATTAGGTCATGCAGGGAAACGATTCTGTCTGCTGCACATCATCATTCTGCTTCGAAATATCAGGCAGTATTTCATATTGATAACTGTACACGTTAACCTTTAACAAGCCATGACAGTGAAATCACTGAATCCTCATCACGAAACTACCAGGGAAGATTTCTGTTAAAATCACCCTGGACACCAAGAAATTCGCCATTCTATTCTCCCATCCTTCTGTGCGTGATCTCCTCGGCCCTATTCCGGTCTTGTTGGTTGGTTTACAATACTGAGGCTATCCAATCATCTTTGCATTTCAGTTTCTAAAGGATGAGACCTTCTCTCTGAGCTGGCAATGTGCTTGCTCAGTGGTGATAACACTGTCTTTGTAAACTAGAAAAGTGCTTGAAATCGGCCATTCCTGTTTTTCATTCCAAGAAACTGCGGCAAAACGTTCGGCAGGACAGGAAATAGCGGGCGTGAGCAGTGATCAAGTTTGGCAGCAAGAACGAGGTGAGGCAGTATAAACTACAGAGTAATGGGGAAACAATGGGCAAAGAAAACTGGGACGGGAGGGGCTGAATGCTTCCTTTCTTTGCTGTAACCAGACATTGGTGTTGAACTCTGAAATGGGACAACATCAGACAAGTCGGTGAAATCTTACTTTCTGCTTGTTTTCTCCCAAAGCCTGTGTCACACTTGGGGGAAATGTGTCTGCGTGCTTCAGTCTATGGATAAAAATGGGGTTCAGTTCCCATATCAAACTTTAATCCCATTTATTGTGTTTTACGAGATTAAAACGTTCCAGAGAAATTAACATTCATGTGAAACATCAGAGCTTACAAGGTTACAGACCAAGTGCTGGGAAATGAGATGAAGGGGCCCTTTTCTGTGCTGTAAACACTCGATAATTCAATCATTTTTGAGGGGAAACATATCTGCAGTGACATAATTCCAAAAACTGTGTTATGAAGAAACGGTGCAACTGCTTCTGCCCTCATCCCTGGTGGTCTAGTGGTTAGTATTCAGCGCTTTAACTGAGTGGCCTGGGTTTCATTACCGTTTAGGAAATCAGGACTTCTTGTTCCTGATGCAGAGAGCACAACTCTACCAGGAATCTATTTCATGCCTTAGATCAGTCAATACCCCAGCTCATCAAAGAAGGGAATAGTGCCTTCCCTCTCTCTGCACAGTCGGACAGTTAATCCTTCATTCTCCTCTGATTCCACTTTCCAAAGAATTTCAAAATATTGTCAAAACTGTGTCTCAGCTATTTCTTTTCTGTGCTTTTCATACACAGGAGCTGCAGCCATTGAGTGGGTTGATTTCTGAAAACGAAACGTACCTATGAGCAATGTATTGGGCTATTCCAGGATTGCCTTCTCTGACGGCGCTGGGACATGACTGGTGTTGTCTATGATATGGAAGTGCCAGTGTTTGAGTTGGATAGACAAAGATAAAAATTACACAAAACCAGGGCAGAGTCCAGCAGGTTTATTTGGAAGCACTAGCTTTCGGAGAGCCATCCTTCATCTCTTGGGTGTTTTTCTGCAGAAACTTGGTGTGTGTGTCAATATGCGTGATCTTTTGGAAGATCATCTGGACTTTAACCGACCGTTCGTGGTGTCGACAGTACCCATGACGTGGAGGTGTTGGTGTTGGACTGGGGTGGATACATTTAATAATCACACAAAGCCATTTTAGATTCCAACAGTTGACAAACACCTGATGAAGGAGCAGTGCATGGAACACTGGTGCTTCCAAATACGTCTGTTCAATACAATCTGGTGCTGTGTGATTTTTACTCTGACAGCTCTTGGTAATGTTTAACTGGTCGAAGACAGTGAAAGAATTTTAGTTCGTGGAGATGAAAATTTCAAATATTACCCACCTCAGCATAACAAAAATGATTAGGTTGGATTTGTGATCAATCTCCATAATGCGCTTGCGGAAAGTAAAAGTCGAACCTTCCACCACCTGATCCATAGCCAGCTATACAAATGGTTGTACCAGTGGCCAGATGCACAGCTGAGATTTTACTTGCTGCAGAGCTGTGGGGTTAACAAGGACATCAGCAATAACAGTAACAGTCACAAGGTGAACAAAGAACAAAGATAATCACCATCATTGATTCACTTCAATTTGTCCTCAAAAAAACGACCATTCACAATCTGATCAGCCAATCAATGAGGTCACTGCTGATCTTGGAAATTGCAACAGACTTTGCTGCGTTTTCACCAAAATTTGAGGTAAACTCCAGCCTAATCATAACATCGCATATTCCCATTAATTTTCAGCTGTGGATTACGTTAATGACCTGTCCGTATTTTGCAGGAAATGAGTGAAAATATCCTTCCGGTGATGTAATCGAGTGCAGAGTCGGCCAGAAAAGAAAAGACAAAGACCTGAAACATCACTCCCATTTCTCTCTGTACCAATGCGTTTTCCTGAGTTGAATATTTGCAGGACTTGTCTTTACTATCTAAAAAAATAATTATTTTCCCGGGAAAGATTCTTCATAAATCAATTAACCTCTGAGGTATTGAAACATATTTTACTTCAGATTAAAATAGTTGAATATCTTTTCCCCCAGCCTAATGTCCCAATCCTCCCTCCTCTTCCATGTAAATACAAGCTTTGCCAGGTGATGTTGGAGCTCCCAACCTGACGTTCCAATGCTCCTTGCTGCTCCATGTCAATAGAAGTGGCTCTACTTGAATTTGGAGCTCCCACTCTGATGTCCCAATGCTCCCAGCTGCTACATGTCATTAAACGCTGGTCCTTGTGAGCTTGGAGCTCCCAGTCTGATGTCCCAATGTTCCCTCCTCCATGTCAATAGAAGAAGTCCAGTTGAGGTTGGATCTATCACTCTGATGTCCCAATGCTCCCTGATGCTACATGTCATTAAACGCTGATCCAGGTGAGAGTGGAGCTCCCAGATGGTTCTTGCAAAGCTCCCTGCTCCATGCTAACTGAAGCTGCTCCAAATGAGGATGGATCTTGCATTCGGATGTGCCAATGCTCCCTGCTGCTCCATGTCAACAGAAGCTGCTCCAGGTGTGGTTGGAACTCCCAGACTGATGTCACAATGCTCCCTGGTCCACGTCAAAAGACGCTGCTCCAGATGAAGTGGGAGCTCCCATCCCTGGCAGCTCACATACTTCTATACCATCATAGAAATACTGCCCACTCAACATTTCTACCACTGGGGCCATTGGTGGAATATCCACATCATGAGAACCTAATATTATTTTTAGTCACCACCGAATCATTATTTCCAAAAGTCATTCTTTCTTAAACCTTATTTAGCATGTGCAGACTGCAGTCAAGCCGAAGTAAGATAATGGTGCTAATTGATGTAAGCTGAATAAAAATTACATCCTATTTTTCATGTTGAGTAACTGCGACTTAGCAATGACAATGTCTATATTGAAATCACACTTTTATTCCCGGTGAGAGAATGTGGTTTGCATTATGTAAAATGAACTTGTTCACTGTTTAAAATGATCAAATAGATCTCAATTTCAAAACAAAATTGGTAACGTTGTCATCCATCTTGAAATGTGGTGTCTTCTTCTTTCAACCAGACGGGTATAATAACGAAAAGTCTATTAATGATATGCGTATAAAGACACTTTAAATCGCAAGGTTTGTGAAGATTTGTAGCTCAGGCTGAGGTTTAGGGTGTAGGTTTGCTCGCTGAGCTGTAGGTTTGATATCCAGACGTTTCATTACCAGGCTCGGTAACATCATCAGTGGCGACCTCCAAGTGAAGCGAAGCTGTTGTCTCTTGCTTTCTATTTATATCTTTCTCCTGGATGGGGTTCCTGGGGTTTGTGGTGATGTCATTTCCTGTTCGTTTTCTGCGGGGTTGATGGCATTTAGATCTATGTGTTTGTTTATGGCGTTGTGGTTGGAGTGCCAGGCCTCTGGGAATTCTCTGGCATGTCTTTGCTTAGACTGTCCCAGGATCAATTTGTTGCCCAAGTCGAACCGGACTACCAAAAATCCATAAACGAGGAGCCCCCCCTCAGACCCATAGTCTCTTTACCCAGAACACCAACTTACAGATGGGCCAAAGAACTACACGCAAGACTGAAATGCCTCATAGAAGAATCACAGCACTCCATCCACTCCACCCAGGAATTCCTAAAAATCATCAAAAACACCAAAATAGAGGAAGAAGAAGCAATGATCTCATTCGACATAACAGCACTGTTCACCTCCATCAACATCGACCTGGCAAAGGAAACACTTACCACACTTTTAGAAGAGACCATCACAGACGCACCAACAACCATCACTCACATTACCTACGAAAACATAATGAAGCTCGTGGACCTGTACCTCACATCCGACTTCACTTTCAACAACATATCTACAAAGAAACCAACGGCACACCCATGAGATCTCCGGTATCAGGATTCATAGCAGAGGCGGTAATGCAAAGACTAGAACAAACAGCCCTACCAACAATGAAACCAAAAATCTGGGTCGGCTATGTAGATGACACCTTTGTCATCACAAAACAAAACAAGATAGTAAAGACATTTAACATCATCAACAACACCCTCAGAGGCATAAAGTTCACGAAGGAGGAAGAAACCGGAAACAAACTCGCATTCCTGAACGTCACAGTAGAAAGAAAGGACAATGGAGAACTACAAACCTGCGTATACAGAAAACCGACAAACACTGAGCAAATACTTAACTACATCAGCAACCATCCCAACACACACAAACGAAGCTGTGTCAGAACACTATTCCAACGAGCCACCACACACTGCAGCACAGACGAATTTCGGAAAACAGAGGAGAACCACCTATACAACGTAATCGAGAAGAACAGATACTCAAAAAATACAGTCCGCAGATTCCTCAAGAACAAACCACGACAAGCAGACCAAACACAGTCAGAAACCCTAACCACCTTACCATACATCAAAGAAGTTTCAGAAATGACAGCCAGACTACTAAGACCCCTCGGAATCCTAGTTGTACACAAATCCACCAACACTCTCAAACAAAAACTAACAAACTTAAAAGACACAGTTCAACCCGTGGACAAAACCAACGTCATCTACAAAGTTCCATGCAAGGACTGCCACCAACACTACGTAAGACAAACAGGAAGAAAGTTAGCCACCAGGATACACGAACACCAGCTAGCAACAAAAAGCCACGACCTTCTCTCCTTCGTAGTCCTACATACGGATTAAAAATATCACTATTTCGACTGGGACAACACATCTATCCTGGAACAGGCTAAGCAAAGACACGCCAGAGAATTCCTAGAGGCCTGGCACTCCAACCACAATGCCATAAACAAACACTTAGATCTAGATGCCATCTATCAACCCCTCAGAAAACGAACAGGAAATGACATCACCGCAAACCCCAGGAACCCCATCGAGGAGAAAGATATAAATAGAAAGCAGGAGACAACAGCTTCGCTTCACTTGGAGGTCGCCACTGATGATGATGTTACCTAGCCAAGTGAAGAAACGTCTGGATATCAAAGCTACAGCTGAGCAAGCAAACCTACACCCTACATGTTAAATCATTTTTCATGTTTATGTTGCATGAATCTGCGGTCATTGATCCACAGTTTAGTTTCACTCCCTATAGGTAACATGCTGATTTCTCCCGTTGTTCATAGTTCAATGTGATGCATCCAGTGTTTGCATAACCAGATGGAGCTTGCTTCCCACATCTTGTGTTTATCTGTACCTAATGTCCAGCATTCATCAATGGCGAGAGCGAGACCAATGTGTAAGTCTCTCCGTGCCCATGCACGGCACCCACAGCAGCAATTCTCCACTGTGCATTTACAGCCAGTTCTCAGTGCCCCGAAACCCACGCCCTGCCCCTTTGAAATATCTCCATTATTTTGTGCTGTCTCGCTGTGCTCTTCTCACCAGGATTAATTACTTCTACTCAACGTCCTCCGGATTTCATATGGCAAAACATTCATTAAGAATCCCTTTGCATAACATGCACTTCGCAGCTCTCAGTATTTGATTTTCCTGTATGTCTTTCATACGAAAAAACGTTAACAGCAACTTGACTTGAAAAAGAAATTCGCGCTCCTTTTCATTATCCCAATGCAACCGACATTGTAATGTAGTTTATTCAACAGGCTCAAACTATTCTTTGAGATTTTTGTCATAGCGTCAATGCAGATAAAATAACTATTCGAATCCCAGTTTCCATACAACAGCTGTGATAATCTGAAAACCACACCATTGAAAGCCGGTGATGACAGCGACGAGAGTGGGATTCGAACCCACGCGTGCAGCGCACAATGGATGAGCAGTCCATCGCCTAAACCTCTCGGCCCACCTCGTCACAGATACACGAAAAGCTCTGACCTTATGAATAATTGAATTTTGTAAATCATGCAGAGAAGCAGATATTTCTCCCTGGTGTTGGTGAAATGAGAAATAACACAGTACGGTTCCAAGACTATGGTCTGACCCCTGGGATGTGGGGCAAGTGCACTCCCACTGTCACACTGTGCACACATTGATCTGAACAAATGTGAGGAAATGAATATGTAACAAGGTCTGTTGAATTCTGTGAAGATTTGAAGTCAATGGAATGAAGAACCCGAGACAGCAGGAGGTTTTCTTTCAATAAAGAGTTGGATCGAACTCTGAAGGATCGTGGAGTCAAGGGTTATGGGACTAAGGCAGGAACAGGATACAGATTGAGGATGTTCAGCCATGATCATAATGAATGGTGGTGCTGGCTCGAAGGGCAGAATGGCCTACTCCTGCACCTGCTGTCTATTGTCTATTAACTTGCCTGTGAGGAATTGTTTTCCAGACTGGAGGAGAGTGCATAGTGCTCAATGTCATTATTCGGAACACCTAACTTCCGCTCAGATGTTTTTGACACTCACTTGTGTACAGGACAGACAATGTCAAAATCCAAAATAAGGCTAAACTGACAATTGAACTCAACAATGCAAAAACCTTGATCTGTATCATTTTCCTGGGCCGTGCGACACCAAGTCACTGTATGATCACAGCAACACAGTGAGCAAGTGTCAGATGGAAAATGAGTGCAGTGCCAGAGCGCATACTGGGAGCAGCAGGTGACAGACGGGGATGTGCATATCCCACAACAGGAACACTTCCCAAACAGCGGACTGCGGTGGAAGGATTCAGAGGGAGTTTAAACTTTGAAATTCGATGCCAGAGACACAATGGATATCTGTCATTGAGTCTGTTCAAGATGAAGATTTTAAGATTTCTACAGATGCAACACAAAATAAAAAGCCCATGGGTTAGTGAAGGCAAAATATGAAATTGTACATTTCATCAATCTATCCATCTTTACAATGAGTACCTCACCACTTTCCTCACGTGGGGACAGAAACCCTGGTGAAGATGATCATATAATCCCCGTTACTAGCCATGGAATCAGAGAAACTCAGTTTCCCAAACGTTAAGGTAAAACCAGGAATGTGGAGGTAAGCATTAATGTGTTGCTCCTGTGCTGAAGGTGACCAGTGCACGGTATCTCTGTTCCAGTACAGTGGGCTGTGCTGTGCCGAAGGTTTAATTTTGAGCCTCACATGGAGCAGCTTCAATTTGTCGTCGTGTTGAGGGATACGGCCAGAAGGTGATATTGAGCAAAGCCAAGTTTATGGGAAAATACCGATGTTTGTGGATTGAGAAACGACATTTTCTGAATAATGACTCCTTGATCAACAAACATACTGCAAGTATCTAAAACGTGAAGAGACATATGTGGAGAGAGAGACGAAGGTGATTTTTCAGCAGATGGATAACGTTTCCCATGTGCACTGCTTTAAATTCCGGGAAAATAGATGTTGAACTGGTTTCATGTTACACAGTTTGTTGCAAACTCACAAAGGTAGTTGCAATAATCAAAAAAGAAATCACATTGGACCGTTTGAATATTGTATTGAACTGAATTTTGGTCTGAGCATATTTTATCTTAAATGGCGTGCTGCAGAGAAGTACAGATGGTTAACAACACAAAAGGACAGAGTTTTCTTGGTGGATTTCTTGGGTGGAGTTAAGAATGTACGAAATATGCATAACATCATGTGAATGTGGTCAAATCTTTAAAGTAGGTGTTGCGTCTCCAAGTGACGATTCGATTCATTATCCTACTCATTAGGATATGACTTCTGTCTGCTGTTATTTTACGACATCAGCCTCATTTACAGAGTTTCACCTTGAAACCAGAGTTTCACATAGTAATTGTCGTAGCTATTGTGTATCGTATGTCCGTGTTCTTGTTCATCATTTCATGGGTCCCTGTATTGAATTCTACTGACCGTTTAATTTGTGAATGGAGACATTCCCTTCACCACTCATTCGAAACTCAATGAAACATTGAAAGATTTTACTCATATGCTTCCAGAGGACAGTCCTGCCATTACTGGGAAAAATCAGTGAACATTCCCCACGTATCCTCGAAGGCAAGGATTTCCTTTTCCATTTTAGGAGATCATTACAGCCCTGCATCCCATGTGTGCGTTCATGAAAACCAAAACAGTTGCAGCAAGACTTTAAAATGAAGATTTTGCTATCTGCTTGCATTGGTTGTTTCAAAATTACATTCCATATTGTGGTATGTTTGTGGATGAAAGTCCTTCCTGAATCTTGAGCAATTGTATTTCAGTTTTGTCAAAGGATTATCATTCGCTGTTCTCTCTTTCCCTTTCAGTTTCCCGTTTTATATCCCGTATTTTATCAGTTTATCTTAAATTTTCAATACTTTCAATCAATCTCGCTCCTGATTACCAATCCAAGAGAATGCCACAATTTTGTCAATTTATATGCAGTGCAGCTGGAGGGCGTGGTGACCAAGTGGAAAGGCATTGGTCACGTGAACCAAATAAAAGGAGCCGGCTGGTGGAATCGGGCCGTTCCATCACAGTCATATTTAAAACATGATGGCAGAAAATAAGAAAAAAAATGAAAAAAATTGCTGATGTTGAAAATCAAACAAAAACAGACGTTGCTGGAACATTTCAGGACGTCTGGCAGCATCTGTGGAGAGACGGACCCAATGGATGTGAAACGTTAACTGTGATTCATCTGCACAGACGCTGCCAGCACACCTGTGATTTTACAGCAATTTCTGTTTTTGTTTCAGATTGGCAGATTTTGTCGCAGTCCATGAGAACAGTGCTCATGAGAATCAAACAGACAGCATGGACCTGGCAGTGTGAAATGAGACAGTAATAATGAATGAGTGGAGGGTGTTGTACTGGAAAAGCACAGCAGGTCAGGCAACATCCGAGGTGCAGGAGAATGGACGATTTAGGCATAAGCCATTCATCAGGAATTAGTCTTGTGAGTCGGGCAGAGGAACAAAGCTGAAGCCATTTGCCAACTGGCAGGCTCCTCCTCCTACAGACCACGATCACAAACTCTCCTCCTCTCACCAAACCATCATCTCCCAGACCAACCACAATCTCATCACCTCTGGGCATCTCCTATCCACAACCTTCAACCTCATTATCTGTGAACTGCGCACTCCCCAATTCTACCTCCTTCCTAAGATTCACAAACCTGACTGCCCCAGTCGACCTATTGTCTCATCCTGAGCCTGTCCCATCCGAATCATCTCTTCCTACATCGACACACTCCTCTCTTCCCAGTTCAGGAAATTCCCACTTACATTTGTGACACCCCTATGCACTTCACCTCCTCCAAGAATTTCGTTTCCCTAGCCCCCATCGCGTCATCTTCACTGTGGACATCCAGTCCCTGTACAAATCCATCTGCCATGACAGAAGTCTACAAGCCTTCCATTTCTTAATCTCACACCATCCCAATCAGTACCTTCCCACCGACATCCTCATCCACTTGGCTGAACTGGTGCTCACAATCAACAACTTCTCTTTCCAATTCTCCCACTTCCTCCATTGACGCTGGTAGCCATGGGCACCACGTAAGGCCTAGCTATGCCTGCCTGTTTGTTAGATACGCGGAACTGTCCATCTTTCACAATTACACAGGCACCATCCTCCACCTGTTCCTCCGCTACATTGATGAATGTTTGGGTTCACTTGGTGCTCGAACGAGGAGGTTGCATAGCTCACCAACTTTACCAACACCTTCCACTCCGACCTCAAATTTATCCGGATCCTCTTGGCAACTTCCCTCACCTTCCTGGACCTCTCCATCACCGACTCTGGCAACTGACTAATTACAGACATATACTACAAGCCCACCGACTCCCACATGTATCTAGACTACATCTCCTCCAACCCTATCTCGTGTAAGAACGCCATTCCTTATTCCCAATTCCTCCACCTCCAGCACATATGTTTCCAGGATGACCAATTTCACCTCAGAAAGAGCCAGTTGGTCTCCTTCTTCCACGATCACAAATTGCCTTCCCACGTGGTTGACAGCGCCCTCTGGTTCAACACCTCCATTTCACACACCACCACCCTTGAAGCCACGCCTCTCAACGCAACAAGGACAGAACCACCTGGTGCTCACCTTACATCCCATCAAACTCCGCATAAACGCATCATATTCTGCCACTGATGCCACCTCCAAACAGACACCATCACCAGAGATATATTTCGCTGCCCAGCCCTGCCAACATTCTGTAAAGACCATTCCCTCCATGACCTCCTCTTCAGGTCCATACATCCCCCCCAACCAGCCCACAACCCTCTCCTGGCATCTTTCACTGCCACCAAAGGACGGGTGAAACTAGCACCCACACCACTCCCCTCACCTCAGCCAAGGCCCGAATGGATCATTCCACATCCATTAGAAATTCACCTGTACAGCGACCAATGTCATCTTCTGAATCCGTTGCGCCCAGTGCGGTCTCCTCTTCATCAGGGAGACAGGAAACCTTCTTGCAGATCATTTCAGAGAACATCTCTGGGACACCCGCACCCACCAACTTCACCGTCCCGTGGCTGAACACTTCAACTCCCCCTCCTACCCCATCAAAGACATACAGGTCTTGGACCTCGCCACTGCCAAACCGTTACCACCCAACGCCTGGAGGAGGAACACTACACCTACCGGCTTGGGACCCTAACACCACACGGGATAAATGTGAATTTGAACAGTTACCTCATTTCCCCTCCCCCAAGCCCAAGCCTTCAACTCGGCACCGTCCTCGCAACCCTTTCCATCACTGCTATTTCTGACCGATTTTCTTCTCCCTCCTATTCGTCCATCACTTACTTTCCAGCTATTTCCCCTCAACCCCACACTATTTTCTTTTATCTCTCAGCCCCGACTCACAAGCCTTATTCCAGATGAAGGGCTTAAGTCTGAAACCTGAATACTCCTGCTCCTCGGATGCTCCCTGATCTGTGCTTTTCCAACATCACACTACCAACTCTGATCTCCAGCATCTGCAGTCCTAACTTTATCCTTCGAATTATCAATGACCTTAGAGTGAATATATCCCTCGATTGCAGTGATCACAGTGTGACTGAGTTTTCCATTTATTTTGGGTGAGGGCAGGCTGGATCTGAGACGAGCGATTAACATCTAAACAATGGGAATGGTATCAGATAGCGAAGTTAGGGCGGGCTGAAATGAAGTGGAAAATTCTGTCAGAAGATGGGTCAGTACAACTGCATCACATCATCCAGACTGTAAAAGACACGCAGAAAGAGTAAATCAACTTCAGTGCAGGCACAATGACAGGTAAAGTGGAAAGGAGACAATACAACGCACTGAGGTGCAGTGGAATTATTTATGTGAAAGGATTCGATATATAAGCTGCACCTTTACATATGGACTGCCATCACATTGGAAAAAGGAATTTCCTGCAGTGTAACGGCGTCTTTTGCCTGTGACATCACAATGCTGAGAGACACTGACATAGTTTCTTCTGTAGCAGCGTGGCCTCGTAAAAGCATGATCGTCCCATTAACCAGAATTCAATACTTCAAAGCTCTCCCCTGCCCTGTACAACTTATTTGCTGCCCCTGTAGTCAGATCTCAATCGCTTGACTGTGTATCTTCTTCTGCTTCCTGCTTCATGGAAACACTTGAAACGTGAACAAATCCACTTTCCACTTTCACCAATTTTTTGCAACTCCCGAGTTGGCACAGGTACGAGTGACCGATTGGCCTTATCGAGCGTTCTCACTCTGGTATGATCTGAATGATAAAGTGGACTGTGTCTGATCGGCAGAACGTCCCCACGCGGGACGATGCTGTTTATCCCATCCCCGTGGACTGAGCTGTCTCTAATGGCAGAGTATTCAGCCATTCCCCTCCACTTGCAGGCATTATGACGGGATGTAAATACGGATATGCTCTGAAGCTTCCTCTCACGGGCACAGCCAGGTGCAAGAGCGCCGCTGGAACTTAGCAACTTTGATTGCGAACTTCCTCCAAATATCATTTATTTGAGAGAGAGAAAAACGTGCTGAGTTGGTGGGAAAGAGAGAAATGGGCTGTGGACTCTCTTCCCTCAGTAAAATTCAAAGCAGTGCATTTTTGTGCTGCCCATTTGATGTTCAGAATCAATCTTCACAGAACAATCCAGCAGAAAGGCTTTTGTTTCAGAGCCGTCGGTTTCTTTGCTGCAATCGGGCATCAGTTAACATCTGAGTCCCAAATGTCCCAGATGAAGTGACTCCGAATGAAACCCTCGCTCACTGAGAACCATCCCCACAACCAGGAGCTGCGGAGCTGCAGACAGTCCAAAGCGGAAGGGAGGATTAAAAACGAGCCATTATTTCTCCCTCTGCCACTCTGTCACAGAGACAGGGAGAGGGACGGCAGAGACGTGTGACGTCATTCACGTGCCGACAGAAGCCGTTCAGCCCATCGAGTCCACGGTAAATCTATCGCTTGCTTCTCTCTGAGGTTATTCATCATCAGTGCTGCTTGTTCTAATAAGAGGGAACTGTATCTGTCTGGAAATGCTGTCTCCGACAGACCGAACCACATGTCATTCACGGCTGTTCATTTCACCGGAGGACCCTGCTGTGTGATACAGCCTGGGGAAGAACTGCAAGGCGGTAAAAACAATGACTGCAGATGCTGGAAACCAGATTCTAGATTAGTGGTGGTGGAAGAGCACAGCAGTTCAGGCAGCATCCAAGGAGTTTCGAAATCGACGTTTCGGGCAGAATCCATTCATTAGGAATAAAGGCAGTGAACCTGAAGCGTGGAGGAGGCTAGAGGAGGGTGGGGGTGGGGAGAATGTAGCGTAGAATACCATGAGTGATTGGGGGAGGGGGTGAAGGTGATAGGTCAGGGAGGAGGGTGGAGTGGATAGGTGGAAAAGGAGCTAGGCAGGTAGGACAAGTCCAGACATGTCATGGGGACAGTGCTGATCTGGAAGTTTAGAACTAGGGCGAGGTGGGGGACGGGGAAATGAGGAAACTGTTGAAGTCCACATTGATGCCCTGGGGTTGAAGTGTTCTGAGGCGGAAGATGAGGCGTTCTTCCTCCAGGCCTCTGGTGGTGAGGGAGCGGCGGTGAAGGAGGCCCAGGACCTCCATGTACTCGGCAGAGTGGGAGGGGGAGTTGAAATGTTGGGCCACAGGGCGCTGTGGTTGAGTGGTGCGGGTGTCCCGGAGATGTTCCTTAAAGCGCTCTGCTAGGAGGCGCCCAGTCTCCCCAATGTAGAGGAGACTGCATCGGGAGCAACGGATACAATAAATGATATTAGTGGATGTGCAAATAAAACTTTGATGGATGTGGAAGGCTCTTTTAGGGCCTTGGAGAGAGGTGAGGCAGGAGGTGTGGGCGCAGGTTTTCCAGTTCCTGAGGCGGCAGGGAAAGTGCCAGAATGGGAGGGTGGGTTGTAGGGGGGTGTGGACCTGACCAGGTAGTCACTGAGGGAACGGTCTTTGTGGAAGGCGGAAAGGGGTGGGGAGGGAAATATATCCCTGGTGGTGGGGTCTGTTTGGAGGTGGCAGAAATGACAGCGGATGATTTGGTTTATGCGAAGGTTTGTAAGGTGGAAGGTGAGCACCAGGGGCGTTCTGTCCTTGTTACGGTTGGAGGGTTGGAGTCTGAGGGCGGAGGTGCGGAATGTAGATGAGATGCATTGGAGGGCATCTTTAACCACGTGGGAAGGGAAATTGCGGTCTCTAAAGAAGGAGGCCATCTTGTGTGTTTTGTGGTGGAACTGGTCCTCCTGGGAACAGGTCCGGCAGAGGCGGAGGAATTGGGAATAAGGGATGGCATTTTTGCAAGAGGTAGGGTGGGAAGAGGTGTAATGCAAGAGGTAGGGTGGGAAGAGGTGTGCAAGAGGTAGGGTGGGAAGAGGTGTGCATCGGGTCAAATCCCTGTCACATACGTGACTGTTGTTCTCATGTTTATTTTTTCTCTACGTGTGCTGAAGTAACACAGTGAGGGAGCAATTACTGTTGTCAGACATACATGTAGGGGCGTATTAAATACTGAAGTTGTGAGATTTGAGCAGTGTTTATTAACATAGACCATTCAGTGTTCGAAACTCTGGCTCAGGAATTTGACAGAGAGCGAATTTGAGCAAAGGTTGAGCCAGGGCGTTCACCCCATGACGTAACACGAGTTTCTGCGGTTGCTTTGTTGTTCACCTCATTTGTGTGTTTTGCATCATTGAGGATTTTGAAGTTGTCCCCTCTATAGAAAAGGCCTGTGCTTTTGCAACATTGTACAAAAGATGCAGTACAATAACAGCCGATGCTAATTCTGTCTACATATCCAGATATTGATCCCTGGAAACAGCATTGTGCACTCTCCTCGAGTCTGGAAAACAACTTCCTCACATATAATGTTATATTCTCGCTCTCATGGCACTTTTCATTCCATCGGCTTCTGTTTTTCACGGAATCCGATTCAATGGATCTTGTCACTGTGTGTGTACATGTGTCAATGTATGTCTGCCTCTGTGTGTGCATGCCTGTATGTCTGTGTTGGTGTGTGTCGGTGTGTGCATGTCTCTGTGCATCTCTGTGTGTCTGTGTGATAATATGTGCTTGTTTTGTGTGTGTGCGAGTGATTGTGTGTCTCTGTGTATCAGTGATTCTGCGTGTGTGTGAGGAGTTTGGGTGTCTGTGTGTAGGGGGCTTGTAAGGGTGTTTTCTATGTGTCAATGTGTGTATGCCTCTGTCTGTTTGCCAGTGTATGTGCATATCAGTATGTATCTGTGTGCCTGTGTGTGTGTGTCTGTGTTTCTGTCTGTGTGTTCCTTTGTGCATGTATGTACGTACATGTGCTTTTTGCGTGTCTGCATATGTGTTAGTTGTGTGTCTGGCTGAGTGTGTCTGTCCGTGTATGAGAGTAAATGTGCATTTGTGGGGAGGGTGGGTGTCTATGTGTGTTAGTGTGCATGTTTGTTTGAGTGTGTATGCCTGTCTGTGTGTGAGTATGTGTGTGTGTGTGGGCAGTGTGGGTGTCTCTGTGTGGGGAGTGTGGATGTTTTCGAGCGTGGGAAGCATGGTTGTCTTTGTGTTTGTGTGTGTATGTGTGTCTGTGTGTGTGTGTCTGTGTGTGTGTTTCTGTGTCTGTGTGTCTGTGTGTGTGTTTCTGTGTCTGTGGGTGCGTGTGTGTCTATGTCAAAGAGTGTGGTGCTGGAAAAGCACAGAATTTCAGGCAGCATCCAAAGAGCATGAAAGTTGGAATTTCGAGCATAATCTCATCATTAGTAACGAGGCTTGTGGACCATGTGGGCCGAACGATAAATGGAAGGGGATGGTGCTTGGGTAAGGCAGCTGGGAAGGCGACAAATAAATGATGGTGGAGTGAAGGTGATAGGTTGGAGCAAAGAGTGAAGTGGATAGTGGGAATGAAGACGGACAGGTAGCACAGTTCAAGAGGGAGGTGCCGAGTTGGAAGGATGGATCTGGGATAAGTTCTGGTGTGGGGTTGGAATGAAGAAACGAATGAAATCTGTGTCTGTGTGTGTTCTGCGGGCGTGTGTGTGCGTCTGTGTGAGTGCATGCGTATGTGTGCATGTATGTATATATATCTGCATGAGTGTAAGCATTTTGTGTGCGTGTGTGTGTGTGTCATGGGTGTGTGTATGTCTCTTTGTGTGTGTGGCTCTCTGCATCTCGGTGTGTGTCGCGTGTGTGTGTGCATTTGTAAGTGCGTGTGTAGGGTGGCTATAGGTATGTGAATCTGTATGTGAGTGTCTGTGTGCAGCTGTATATGTCTGTGTGCAAGTGTCTCTGTGTGTGCACACGTTTGTAGTGTGTGTGTAAGTGTGTGTGGCGGTGGCTATAAGTATTGTGTATCTGTGCATGAGCGTCTGTGTGCAGCTCTATGTGTGTACATGCCTGTGTGTGTGTGCGTGTTTGTAGTGTGTGTGTGTGTGCGTATATGTGTGTTGATGGTGCTCTCAGTTTGGATGGTGCTGTGAGCTGATACATTCCCTCTGTCCTTCCGAAACTGAATCCCTATGATTTTCGCCCTCCATTACCACCTGTACAGAGGGGTGGGGAGACCAGCAGAGTCTGAGAGCGACAGAAAGCTCAGCAAGTCGGTCACCATCTGTGGGCAGAAATGAAAGTTAATGTTTTGGGTTGAGTACCCCTTCCTCAGAAACTCATGTCAGGGGGATAGTACATCACATTAACACCACAGTGACTTCCAGACTCGCCCTACACTGATACACACAGTTAAACACACACGAACACAGAGACATAGAGACACTCACTCATACACTGACACTAATACAGACATGGAGTGTCTGTCAGTATTTCTCTTGCTCCGGTAACTTTGTCAATATATCACTTGGACTCTGGTATGTGTCAGTTTTTTTCAGTCTGTTCATGGTGAGTGTTTTTGTATTGTGCTTGTTCACACTAGTGAGAGAGTCAGTAAGTATTAGTGGAGAGTGATTTTAGGACAATTTCATTGCTTGCCGAAACCAAACCTGGAAGAATTGTAAAGTGTGTGGAGGACAGTGTGGAACTCCAAAAGGGCAGTGACAAATTGGTGTAGTGTTCTGTTTTATGGCAGATGAGCATCAATGCAGAGCAGTGTGAGATGATGCACTTTGGTAGGAATAACATTGACAGACAATATAAAATATCTGTACAGTTATAAAAGGGCTGCAGGAGCACAGGATGCTGGATATATATGAGGACAGATTATTGGACATGGCAGGACAAGGGAGGAGAGCAGTAAATGTCACAGATTATTTTCAGTATTTGAGCTTTTTACAGGAGGAGGTATAGGAGGGAGCCTCCGTGCTCCCTTCCTGGGAGGTAATGGTGACGATGTGTTGTGAGCCCACCCTCCGGCCACCGAGATGGTGGAGTTTCCATTTATACCAGCTCGACACAAAAGAGAGATGGCATCAGGGCCACGGCTTCTACGTTGTGCCGGGGGAAACGGAACTGCCAGTGGGTTTAAAGTGAGAATTGCCCTTCACTGAACAATGCTCCTTACTCGTTTGGTGAGATGTGGATGTTTCAGAATCTCCACACGAGGCATCCCGGTCCTCTCCAACTCGTAGCAGGGTCCTCCCCATGTGGTGGTGGCATGAGGGAGCGGATATCGGGCACTCCACAACCCGGCTTGACCATTTCTGTCCTATTGCAGGCTGTTTCTCCTGGAATGGTACAAAGGGAGGGAGGGAGGGAAGGTTGCAGAGGGTGGCCCTGCTCTTAGTTCTGGTGTAGGTGTGGCAGGGGAAATGGTGAAGTGTCAGGAGGGAGTTAGTCCATAGTGTTACGGCCATGTTGCGTTATTAGTGTGGGTGGTATAGTGGAGGGAAATTAGGAGAGAGAGAGAGGGAGAGAAGGTGAAAGAGTGAGAGTGGTGGAGCATGAGCCTAGTTCGGTGGTCGGTGCTATAACAAATATACAGTGAGTGCGAGGGATCAGAGAGAATACAGTGACCCTTACCCTGACAGAGTGGTGAAGGTTATTGATGCTTGTCCTGTATTGCTGGACATTTCCTCAGAACGCAGATACAGCACTGAGCTGGGTGGTGAACTCGGACAATGCTCAGGGGGTCTGGTGGTGTGGGTCCCTCTGGGAAGAGAATGGTCTAACTCTGAACTAGCCCATCCACTAGGTCTTCCAAACCCCTGTCCAAAAAACCGTGTTGTAATTGTCCCTTATCTGCCATGCTCAAGGTAAAAAGTGCAGGGCAACTTCTAACTAAGAAAGCTCAACCGTCTGCCCATTGGCCTTTTGAAGATGGCACCAGTGCCAGAGATCACGGAATATCCAGGGGCATCCGAGCGATGGTGAGTACCTCCAGCCATGATGGGTGTGAGAATCGGGCTGGTATTGAATAAGAGGGACACCATGAGGTGGAGTGGGTAGTTAATGAGGTGAGTTTGACAAGATAACACCAGAAACTTGCTCAGACTCGTACAGACAATCCATCTGTCACATTCAATGAAAACGTCACTGAGACAAATTATTCTTAGATTCAGACCAGTGAGTCATAGATTCTGTTGAAACCACTAACAGTCACAAAGCTGCAGTTGCTTGTACAATGCTCTCCATTACAGAGAAGAACATAAACTTGACCTACCCTTGGGAAATAAGGTAGGGCAGGAGATTGAGTTATCAGTGGGGAAGCACTTTGGAACAAGTAATCATAATTCTATTAGTTTTAAAACAGAGATGGAAAAGGATAAATTGGATCTAAAAGATATTTTTTTAAATTGGAGAAAGTCTAATTTGATTATATTAGGCAAGAACTTGGATAGGGTAAATGGACAAAGTCTTTTGCCTGAGGTCCGAGATGTCCAGAACGAGAGGGTATAGGTTTGGGGTGAGAGGGGAAGGATATAAATGTGACTGAAGGGACAATATTTCACACAGAGTGTGGTACGTGTATGGACTGAGCTGCCAGAGGAAGTGATGGAAGTTGGTACGATTGCAACATTTAAGAGGTATTTGGATGAGTGCATGAATAGGAAGGGTTTGGAGGGAAATGGGCAGGACGCTGCCAGGTGGGATTGGATTGGGTTGGGATATCTAGTCGGCATGGATGAGGTGGACCGAAGGGTCTGTTTCCATGCTGCACATCTCTATGACACTATGACTCTAACTTCCAAACTGGATTGGAATCGATATTCACAGATAAGGGGCCAGCTCAGAAGTGGGAAGCCTTCAAAAATGAGATATCAAGAGCCCAGAGACAGTATGCCCCTTCTAGGGTGAGGGGTAAGGCTGGAAGTTGTAAGGAATGCTGGCGGATTGGAGAAATTGATGGCCTGGTCACGGGTAAGAGGGATGCCAATGTCATATAAGGATATCAGGAGTCGATGTTTTTACAGTATTCATTCACGGGATGAGAGTATAACTGGCTTAGCCTGCATTTATTACCCATCACTAATTGCCAAGAGGCAGTAAACAGTTAACCATATTGTTGTGGGTCTGGAGTCACATGTAACCTAGACCAGGTAAGGATGGCTGTTTGCTTCCTTCAAGGGCATCAGCGAACTAGTTGGGTATTTCAAATAATCAAAACTAGATATATCATCGTCATCAGCCTCTGAATTCCAGATTTAAAGTGACTGTCGAGAAGAGTCTATAGCCAGTAGAAGTATAATGAAAAGGGAAATCCGGAGGCCATAAAGGGGGCTTGAGATAGCTTTGACAAATAGGGTTAAGGAGAATTCAAAGGTACTGTACAAACACATTAAGGACGAAAGAGTAACACAAGAGAGTTTTGGGTCACTTAAAGATCAGCAAGGCTTCCGATGTGCAGAACAACAGGAGATGGAGGCGATACTAAACAAGCACCTTGCATCAGTATTTACTGTGCAGAAGGAGATGGAAGCTAAGGAACTTCCGAAATTAACAGTGACATCTTGAAAAGTATCTGTAATAGAGAGGAAGAGATGCTGGAGTTCGTAAAGCCTGTAAAGATGGAAAAGTCCCCAGGACCTGATAAGCTGTCACCTCGAACTCTGTGGGAAGCTAGGGAAGGGATTGTTGGGTCACATGCTGAGATACTTGTATCATTGATTGTCACAGGTGAGGTGCCAGAAGATAGGAGGTTTGATAACGTGATGTCATTACTTTAAAAACATTAAGAAGGATAGTAAGGGAAAGCCGATGAACCTGACGTCAGTGATGGGCAAGTTGTTGGTATGGATTATGAGGCACAAGGTCTGCATGTATTTTGAATGGCAAGGACTGATACGGAATCGTCAACGTAGCTTTAAGTAAAGGAAATGGTGTCTCACGAAATTGACTGAGATTTTGTGAAGAAACTGACGAAGAGGATTCATTGAGGCAGAGGTGCACATTGCGATATAGACTTCATTAAGGCATTTGACAACGTTCTACATGGTAGACTGGTTAACTAGGTTAGTTCACATGGAATGCACATGGAAAACTAGACATGTGGATACAAAATTGGCTCGAAGGTAGGAGATAGAGGGTGGTGATGGAGGATTGCTTTTCGAACTGGTGGGTTGTAACCAGTGGTGTGCAACAAGTATCAGTGCTGGGTCCACTGTTTTTCATTATTTATGTAGATCATTTGGATGTGAACACAGCAGCGATAGTTGGTTAGTTTGCAAATGACACCAAAACTGATGTTGTTGTGGACACACGGAAGGTTTTCATCAGAGTACAACGAGATCTTGATCAGGTGGGCTGATCGGCTGAGGAGCAGCGAATGGTGTTTAGTGCAGATAAATGTGAGGCACTGCATTTTGGAAATGCAAATCAGGGCAGGATGTAGACACTTAATGGTAAGGTCCTGTGG